>NC_081415.1:716256313-716556313 GCF_030272615.1 Cryptomeria japonica | reverse complement strand
ATATATAGTTGTTTTTTTTTGACATGATGAACAATGGTTTTCATATATTGTTATGCATGCTCAATGTTGAAATGCTTTTATATTTATGATTTTATGTATTCTTCAATTTCATACATACATGTGCTTTTACATGTGATATACATCCCCTTTAGACATCCTAATAGGTCCCAACTTTAGATCCCCTTATGTGAAGTATGCTAAATTATATAAATTGTTACATATGCATGCTTGGTTGAAATTTTTTTAAATGTATTCTTTTATGTTATAAATCCCCTTAAGACATCTTGTTTGGACATCCCCTTAAGACATTCTCTTAAGACATCCTAATAGGTCCTAACTTTAGATCCCCTTATGTTAAGTATGCTATATTATATAAATTGTTACATATGCATGCTTGGTTGAAAAGCTTTTAAATGTATTATTTTATGTTATACATCCCCTTAAGACATCCTAATAGGTCCTAATTTTAGATCCCCTTATGAACTAAGTATGTTAAATTATATATACATTGTTATTCAATTTTTCATGAGTTCACACATGTAAATTCCTTTCTTTGTTACAATAGATTATTAGTGATTATTTATATTACTTGAATTAGATTATTAGTAATTATTTATATTTCTTTATTAAGAAATTATTAGTAATTATTTATATTTATTGATTAAGAACAAGGCACTAGTCATAATTGCATTATTCATATTTATTAGTGATTATTTATATTACTTGATTTAGAAAATACATTTTGATTTTTCATTGACATCCCTTAAGACATCCCCTTAAGAAAAGTTAGGTATAGTCCTACGATGTAGTCTTAAATAATGTTAAACTCTAGATTAATATCAAACTTAGCTCTTACTTCAGTACTAGTTGTGAAGACAAGAAATCATCTCATACTACTTGTGGTCATCGCCATTAAATTTTAAGTGTTACAACAAACACAACATGTAATATTGTTAATAGTATTTCCACAACCTACTAAAATGATCCATAAACCTATATAAATACCAATACCAATACCAACCTTAAAACTTAGTATATATCACTTGCATATCAATTTAACTGAAATGTAGAAACAATTAGCATATAGATCTAACTGAAATGTAACACATAAAATAAACATGTAACTCAAAATTATGAAATTTCTATAAACACGTAACACAACTAAGTAGACAAATTCAATATAATTGAGTTCGAAGAAATTGAATACTAATTTAGCATGTATTATGATCCCTTTAAGACATCCCCTTAAGAAATCCTTTTTTGACTAAATTATGCACTAAATAATAAATTATAAATATTAAAAAGGTGTTGATGAATTAGGAGAGTGAGAGTGTGCACCTAATTCAGAGTGAGAGCTCATTGTAACACATAAAATAAACATGTACAACACATGAAATGCAGATATAAACTTGTAACACATGAAATGTCTAGATAAACATGTAACATGTATGAAATGTCCAGGTATAATGTCTAAAATAAGGCTACAAATGTAATGTCCATATTTCATGTATAATATCTAAATGTCCACAACATGTATAATAGAAATCAAGTGCATAATAGAAATATAATGTTCACAACATGTATAATAGAAATGTCCACAACATGTATAATAGAAATATCAGATATACATAATAAAAGAAGCAAACATGTATATAACAATATAATGAGCTATGTCGTGCCCTATCCTGATCCCCGATCTGATCCATTGCTTGCTCCAGGGGCCTACATTATGTACACAATTTCCATGTTAAAAATATATATATATATAGTGGATCCTGATGAATATGAAAAAACAAGACACATCACTTTAAATTTAAATTTAAATATAAATTTACCTGTGTATCTTGATGAATAGGATCGCCAGGTGCCTGCAAATCTCCATATCTTGTGTCCATCATAATCTCCTATAATATATATTTAAAATTAAAAAAATATGTCAGTGGTAGTGAATACACAAAAACTTTATATATACAACTAAGTTAAAATCAAAATTTCCAATTTCTTACCTTATTCCTCTCCTCGAATGCACGCCCGATGCCAGATATTTCTGAAGAGTGTAATGACACAACATCTGGATCAATAAAGTCATCCATAAGAAGGGATGAAAAACCTCATTTCTGAACTCTTAGAGTCCATGGTGTAGGATGCACTGTAGTCTCAAGAGCAGTAGGAGGTATCAAAATATCCTCCTTCCTGGAACTACCAGACTCTGAATCTCCTCCACCATGGCTGGTACTAGTTGAGGGTCTCTAAAGTACTCATCCAATGAACTCATGCAGCTACTGAGGAGTGACCCCATGTAATGTAGAGAGAGTGTGATAAGAATCCACAAGATCACTCAATAAATATGAGCTCATCTAGTGCAGACGATCCTTTAGTAAACGCGCGCTCTGTAGGCACTAGTAGCTCATATTTAAAAATGGGTCATAAAATGGATCTGTCTCATCAATAATAGGGGCAGTACAAGAACACAACATATATATCCCCACACAATCAAAAGTCATCTCATCAACCTGAGTAGCAATGTTGGCAATGCTAGAATACATGCCAACGCGTGCCTCCTTAGCTACCATATCATGAGCACCACCTGTGACCAAATGCAAACCTTTCAGAAAAATCGAAAGGTTCTGACCCATCATTGCCCTCTTACTAAGGGGCTGTGTATCATGGTGTCTAAATGTGTCTGCAAATCTGCCCCTACCTTGCCCAACATGTTGTGGAAAGTCTGTGTAATCAACATCATATCCTAGATGAAATTTTACATACAATTGTTTACAAAAAGATTATGGCAGCTCATCCTTCTACGACCACCTATGATGTGTCACCAACCATCTAGGATATATGAACGGTGTGACAATAGGATCCTCACATCTAGTGACCTGATATCCTCTAACCACAACCATTTCCATGTAAAATCGGAACATGGATTTCACATTCGATGCAAAAACATCTCTATCTATTGTTTTCCATTTAACCGTGCCATAGACAATATGAGATAAAGTCCTATAAAAATGCTCAATGTGAGGGTCATCATATGGGTTGTATGATTGAGCAAGCTCAATCATACACATCAACTCATCTCTAATACATTCTAATTTATCTCTATTGGCCAACACATGAGTGTTATTTAAAGTCTATTGTAACTGTGCTAGAGAGGACTGCATTCTCAAAATAGTCTGAGTATGAGCAGTCTCTGAATTCTTAGGAGTACTCTTAGGAGTCTCAGACCTATGCAAGATCTGCTGAGGATCAGGATGCACACTTTGCTCAGAAGAAAAATGTTGTGAACCAATAGAATCCATATCTAGATTTGATGCGAAATGTATGAATATGTGTGTGTGTGTGTGTGTGTGTGTGAATCTGCATGTATAAATTAAATTGAATTAAAAAAAAGTTCATATACAATGTATGCCACAAACAAGATGAAACATTGTACAAATATGCTTGAGTTAAACATTTTAAACAAAATGAATCGAATGAATTGCAGCCTATAGACATTGAAACTTAAAGATTGCACTGCAAAACAAATTACATGAACATACACATGAACTTATTTAACATAAAAATTATAATATGCCTATACGAATACACCATTATAGATAATGATTATGAGATCATTTTATTAAACTAGAAAGTTACTCCAAATATCAATAATAATAATCATTCTAGCATAATTGTACTTCAAATACAAAATTTTGTAGTAGGTATATAATGTTGGAGTAAAATAGACAATCACCTAATTTATTAATAAATCATTAGTTATGTTCATTTTACTCTATCTAGGGTTTTCATTTTGCTTTTATAAGCAAATTCATTAGTGTAAAATGTAATCTAGTTAATCTAGTTAAAAAATATCTCATTTTTATTTCTTTTACCTAAATACCTTAGATTATCGTTAAAGTATTATAACAAAAAAGAACATTTTAAAACAAGATATAAAATTTTACATTTCACATTTTTACACCATGTTAATATTCTATCTATAAGTGATTCAAATATTTACCCCAACTATAGAAAATTATCCCCTTTAGGATATTTGTTAAAAAAATTTCCCATTTTCTAGCCCATTACCTTGCAGTTATCCAATCAACCCACTAGCCTACTCCCAAAACCATGGTTATATGACAAACAAAATCAAACTCACACAAAAGGATTGAACCAAAGATCAAAGGACCAAAAATATTTAGGAAATGTCAATTAAGCTATTAAAATGTTCTAATAATTCTAATCAAAATAATGATTAATGGGAGGGAACCAAGATTTAGAATCATGATTTGGGGGTAGAACTTGAGAGAAGTAGGGGATATATGGAGCCAAAACTTAAATAACTAAAGTTATAATTAGAAGTTGAAATGATGAAGCTCACTATATAGTATTTATTGCACCAAAGGGTTCTAGGATCTCAAAGGGTTCCACAAAGTGATATGCAAGTTTGGAAGAAAAAAATTAATCAAGCTTATCAGTGGCTAATTTATTAGAAACACTCTCTCCAATACATGACTATTTTGATGTATATATTTTTGCCATTTATAAATTTTCTAAAAATCCACTACATTTCCCAATTGCTAATCAATCTAAGTTTGGTCTTTCATTTTTTCTAGTTCATTTGGATCCACAACTACCATGTCCGAGCCTATTTGTTAAGTATACAATACTTGAGCTTATGAACCTCCAATGATGAAATGAGAAGTGTGTTTATGGTTAGTGTTATCATATGCAAACTCAATTAATGGTAAGTAAGTTCCCATATTTTTGTTCACAAGTCCTCAAGAATTTGGTTCACTCTCTTTTTGTTGATCAATATTAAGGTGATGGACTGATCTATAGTCCAATTTACTTCCCAATTATGTGTATGTTTTTCCAAAACCTTAACATTATCTAGGTGTCTCAAATATGATCTTATTAAAAAGAAAAAAAGCCTTTTGGCCCTACCTTGCTCGACCAAAAGACTTCTTAGCCCCCTTCCCACTCCAACAATTTTGGATTGTACAAATAGGGGGCTAAGTGCAGTCGGTGGGTATATGTAGGGCAGAGTACTACTCGGCCAAGTAGGACTCGGTTGAGTAGGATTTCTTTTTTGCTCCCACTTAGCTTAAAGTGAGACACTACATTATGCCTTCACCCAGTTGGGTTAGTGCAGGATCAAGGGGGGCTAAAAAGTGGCGATGTGAAAAAAATAGCCTTCCTCACTCGCCTAAAAATGCAAAAATCTGTGTTGACTTTTTGCTTGGCCTGGGTGTCAGTACACCTTGGCTTGGTAATTACCTATGGAAATCAGATATCCGATTTTTATTTGTAATTTTAATTTTGAAAATATATTATATAATATATTATTACATTATATATTATATAATATGTATTATATAATATATTATTATATTATATTATATTATAATATTATAATATAATATTATATAATACGTATAATATAATATTATATATAATATAATATAATATAATATAATATAATATAATATAATATAATATTATATTATATTATATATTATAATATATATAATACAATACAATACGCATTATATAATATATTATATTATACTATAATAATATATTATATTATATTATATATTATAATATATATAATATAATAATATATTATTATATTATATTATATTTGTTATTAAAAAATAATTTAAGTTTAAAAATTGGATATCCGATTTTCTTAGACTTCTATATTTCGACAGTGACAGCCTGTGAGTCATTTTTAACTCACGGGCCGCGTGATTTCATCAAAATCCGATATCCGGTGTTTTGACAAAAAATGCTAAAAAATAGATTTAGAGGTAAGAATTTTATTGTTTTGAATCATTTTCATTCATTTTTTATATTTTTTGTTAATGTTTATTTGATTTTTCATTGAAAATACGATTTTTTTCATGAAAACTAGGTTTTTTTTAAATCAAATACCTAATTGTTTAAATTTGTTAACTAAATTTAATTGTTTACATTCAATTAGGTTAAAAATAGGGGATAACAATGAAAACATTGACCAACCACAATTGCAACAACCAAAACCCCCCCCAATTCAGGATTTGATTGCACAAAATTTGAATGAATTGAGGGGGATTACAGAAGTATATCATAGGATTCCTCGTCTAAACCCAATGTTTGATCCTCTCACGTCAATCATAAAAAGTATGGAAACCATGACTGAGGAGCACAATGCTGCCCTTTTGTGGCGAGATTCTATGAGGGAAAAATATGCAAATGGCTTGTCGTAAAGGATATCAAGGATCTCAAGATATCCAAAGAAGAAATCGCCTCATTGTTTGTCAATCCCCGTACTGGTCAGCCCGTAGATCCCCCCAAAAAATAACTTTCTATTAAATGGTGCACAAATGATGGGATTGTGAAAATTTTTGGGGATCGTTGGTGGGTGGTTTTCGAAAAACCACCCAACAAAAATCTTGATATCCCCTTCTATTTCATAAAAAAAATTGTATGCTGAGTTTGTTTTACACAAACATGTGAACTACTTTGACATCCAACCTTTCCAGGGTGTAGGTTTAGGTATGCCCCAAAATAGACTTGGGGCAGTCAGAGTAGTCCAGGGCCCATATGTCCCCCCTCCTCCTATTGATCCCCCACTTGTAGTGTAGCATCCTGATATCATTTGTGAGGTGGCTTTATGGACCATATCGGCTATTCACTCTTTGAGTAGCCTTTTGGTTTCTTAGGCTACATTAGTGGCTCAGCCTACTCTTGATGGTAGCGATGCATCTGGTGGCATTGACATGTCATCCTCGGCTCCACACATATGCATGCCCCATAGTTGTGTCATGTGTGGGCACTTATGCTTGGGTCCAGTTGGATAGCTCGTCGATCCTCCTGTGGACAGTGTAGATTATGAGGTGCATGAGATGCATGATGTACTAGATGTTATTACACAGACTGGAGGATACCTTGGGGAGTCCTCACATGCTAGAGGCGAGGAGGCACCGTCATCATACATTGATGATGTAGTGGTAAGATTTGTATTTTCATAGTTCATGTTATATTTTAATTAAATATTTATAAATTAGATAATACTAAGTACTAATTTTTATTTCCATGGTCTATTTAATAGTTGATGACCAAGGATGAGTTGAGATAGATTCAGGGGGCACCTTGTCGGCCATTTCATTTGGCCTTGATAGCTTGATGGTACATATATTATTGCACCTAGTCGTTTGTATTTTATTGTACATATATGCTCATTATTTATATTGGTATTAATTAGATTATGTAGTAACTTGCATGTATATCTTATTTGTCTTGTAGGGCACAAGCAGCACGAGTGTGGGGCAGTGTGATTTAGGATCTGTTAGTGCAATTGGAGACAAGGGAAAGGTAATTGAATGCAAATATGATTGAATGAATAGTTTAAATAACTTATAGTGATTATACATGTCTAGACATAGATTGATAGTTTCATATACTTTTTGTGTATATATACAGAGAATTCTTGGCTTCACGTCCTTGATGACTACACCTAGTATACCTGAAGAAGAAGAAGAAGAGATGCCTCAAGTAGATGTGTGTTTATTTTATTTTTTGGTTAGTAGATATAATTTTTTATTATTAGTGACAATTATATGCTAACTTGTATCAATGTCATGTTTCTAAACATATGTAGGTTGTGTATGAAAATATTCAAAACATACCTCCTCTACCGAAGACATACATCAAGAGTCCTGCAAAGCTGAAGAGAAAATGTGGAGATGAAGTAAACATGAATAGTTCAATTATAGTTCATTTTTATGTTAACTTTTTGAATGTGAATTATATAATATAACTAATATTAATCGTGGTTTGTTTTTCTTGTGCAGGATCCTTCAGAGCCGAGCAGTGTGGCGAAGAGGATCGATTTTGATGATCCATCAACAACTTAGGATGTTATAGATAGTTTTGGGATGCCTACATGTCTAGTTGGCATGTGTATTTTGTATATGGACATACATTCATGTAATTAGACATACATTTTATTTCAGTTGGCGTTTATGCCATATTTGTGTATGGACATACATTTGTAATCATTTGACATTTTTATATATACAGAAGTTGATATTCGATCATATAAATTGTTTCTCATCTATGCGAGGTGTTATCATGGAAATCTTTAATCTTCATTCCAATAATTAACAATGGTTAATAATGGCTATTTAATGAACAATACAATTCATTTAATCAACAATACAATACAATTCATTCAATGAACAATACAATTCATGAATGATACAATTCATTTAATGAACAATAATTGATACAATTCATTATTACCCTATGCATGGTCCTATTTTGTCTCCCACCTCAATCAAACGCTCGAGGTTTTATTAGGGCAGCAATTTTTCCATTGTTGAAAAAATCGTCAGTCTCACTCAATCGAATGTTGTTGCGTGGTTGATTTCTTATTCTGCTCGTCGCAATGATGAACCATTGGCTTTGACATGTCCAGTTAGGCATTATTACCCTATGCATGCTCCTATTTTTCCCCCCCACTCGATCTAACACTCAGGGTCATACCCTACCGACGTCGTCCCTTGAGCGCCCTAAGTGCTCAAGATTGTCAAACTTTGATGGGCCCTAACTCAGAATTTGTGGCACCTATGAATGCTCTGTTTGAACCTACGAGGCCATGAGAGGGGTCCCTACAATAGCCTATCTTAGTTTTTCAAGTTTCCCTACGGTTTTATTAGGACAACAATTTTTCTGTTGGCAAAAAAATCGTCAATCTCACTCAATCGAATGTTGTTGCGTGGTCGATTTCTCGTTTTGCTTGTTGTGATGAAAAACTGTTAGCTCCGACATGTCTAGTTAGGCATTATTACCCTACACATGCTACTATTTTTCTCCCCCCACTAGATCCAACGCTCGGGGTCATACCCTACCGGCGTCGTCCCTTGAGCATCCTAAGTGCTCAAAATTATCAAAATTTGACGGGCCCTAACTCAGAATCTGTGGCACCTGTGAACATTCCTTTTGAACCTACGTGGCCATGAGAGGGATCCCTACAAAAGCCTATCTTGGTTTTTCAAGTTTCCCTACGGTTTTATTAGGGCAGCAATTTTTCGGTTGGCAAAAAAATCGTCAGTCTCACTCAATGGAATGTTGTCACGTGGCCGATTTCTCGTTCTGCTCATCGTGATGACAAACCATTGGCTCTGACATGTCTAGTTAGGCATTATTACCCTACGCATGCTCCTATTTTCCCCCCCACTTGATCCAACACTCGGGGTCATACCCTACCGATGTCGTCCCTTGAGCGCCCTAAGTGCTCAAAATTGTCAAACTTTGACAGGCCCTAACTCAGAATCCATGGCACCTACAAAATTTCTATTTGAACCTATAGGGCCATGAGAGGGGTTTCTACAAAAGCCTATCTCAGTTTTTCAAGTTGCACTATGGTTTTATTAGGGCAGCAATTTTTCGGTTGGCAAAAAAATCGTCAGTCTCACTTAATGGAATGTTGTCGCATGGCCGATTTCTCATTCTGCTTGTCACAATGATGAACCGTTGGCTTCGACATGTCCAGTTAGGCATTATTACCTTATTCATGCTCCTATTTTGCCCCCCCACTCGATCCAACGCTCAGGGTCATACCCTACCGGCGTCATCCCTTGAGCACCCTAAGTGCTCAAAATTGTCAAACTTTGATGGGCCCTAACTCAAAATCTGTGGTACCTATGAACATTCCATTTGAACCTACGAGGCCACGGGAGGGGTCCCTACAAAAGCCTATCTCGGTTTTTCAATTTTCCCTACGGTTTTATTAGGGCAGCAATTTTTTGGTTGGTGAAAAAATCGTCAGTCTCACTCAATGGAATGTTGTTACATGGTCGATTTCTCATTCTACTCGTCACGATGATGAACCATTGGCCCCGACATGTCCAGTTAGGCATTATTACCCTATGCATGCTCCTATTTTGCCCCCCCACTCGATCCAACGCTCGGGGTCATACCCTACCGGCGTCGTCCCTTGAGCACCCTAAGTGCTCAAAATTATCAAACTTTGATGGGCCCTAACTTAGAATCTGTGGCACCTTCAAACATTCTGTTTGAACCTACGGGGCCACAAGAGGGGTCCCTACAAAAGACTATCTCAGTTTTTCAAGTTGCCCTATTGTTTTATTAGGGCAACAATTTTTGTGTTGGCGAAAAAATCGTCAGTCTTACTCAATGGAATGTTGTTGCATGGCCGATTTCTCATTCTGCTCATCGTGATGACGAACCGTTAGCTCTAACATGTCTAGTTAGGCATTATTACCCTACGCATGCTCCTATTTTGCCCCCCCCACTAGATCCAATGCTCAAGATCATACCCTACCGACGTCGTCCCTTGAGCGCTAAAATTATATATAAACAAGCATTACACTATAGACACATAATGATCATGAATATTTCCATGTATTGTATACACATAATTACCATTACACTTGCATGTGACATCCATGAGGGGATATGTAAACTTGATTTTTTTTTTCATTATCAATACAACTACACCAATGTACTCATGTACAGATACATGGACATTATCATCAATATAACTAAACCAATTTGCTCATGGACATTGTATATCATCATAACAATGTTACATCAATTCACATCCATATACAAATACAACATCCTACTTCATTTGCATCAGACATCCTCATGTCCTGAGAGAAAAAGCTTGCGTACAACAATGCCTGCATATAAATGAAGACCAAAATAAGTAACCTTTTTATGTGGAATGAATGTGCTACAAGAAACAAATTATAACACTTAATAGAAATTAGTTTGGCAAATTATAAATAGATCATTTCAAACATTTTTAAGACTTACAAGATTGTATAATTACGAAACTTACCAGTTTCTCTGCAAAGTATACAAGCATAACTTTGAAGAAAGACGCATGCTGATTAAAGCCCTTCTCACTGCATTTCTCTGCATGGTTGAAGACAATGGTAGATATGGTCATTTCTAAATAGCAATACATTCACTTGACTTAATGTTTATGCACAAAAATTTATCTCATTAATGTACAAAAGAATATGTACCATCACCAAGAGAGGGTCTTGTCAATGGCGAATGATCTAGAATGAACCTGTATATCATCAAAAATCATAATGTGATGTACTATTGTTTATCATCAATAAAGACTTGAATGAGCATAAAGGTTTTGCGATAATTATATCATAAAAAATTGTCAGATAGTGTTCTCTAATAACAAAAATTGTAAAGCTCATCAAATGCATGATAATAAGTCGTGTTGCAAAAATACATCCCTTCCGATTATATCATGTACCCACTATGTGCATGCAAAAACCGTGTTGCCAAAAAAAAATGTTCATCAATAGACCCGCATTTTCAACACATCCTTAATATACACGTAACAAACTTGATCATTAAGGTTTAATGATCATTATTTGAAATGAAATGCATGATAAAAAAATAAGGTACCATTAAAGACCTACTACTCAAGTGTTCTTGAAGGGTCATCTCTTTGTTTAAGAGTATCCAGTATTGCTTCATGATCACCAGTAGTCACTGTCCATAACTCTTTGGTCTTCGGTTTTTCTTGATGCTTTAACAACTTGACATTTGTAGCTATAATAAGGTATGAATACATTATAATGGTTTTGTGTCTCTCATAGTTTTCAAATACAGGTATGCCATTCTTTCTAATCATGTATGTTCGCAACCAAGTTCCCACAACAACAACTGAACCTGTAGGATATGTGAACCCGTCATCATCTGTCACTGGTTGTGTTAGCTTTTTTTTCCCTATACACATCATGCCAACCAATATTCTGATCTCTCTTCATTCCCTTGCGGTGCAACAACTTCAAAAACATGTCCTGGCTATACAAGATCTGATAGACGATCATACTCAAGTGAACTTTCCATGTCATCGTTTGACAAGGATATTGTTTGAGATAAAGGAGTTAGATAGTGGGGAACCCACATATCAACCCACTCACTTGACTCGCACTAATCCCAAACACACCGAACACAACTCTAACAAAAAAAAGCCAATGCTCATGTCCAAATAGTCCATGTAATTGCATCTGAGCTGAGAAATGAATGCATCTTTGAAGAATCTTTAATTGTTTGACAATACAATCTATCTCCCACTGTTCCCTCCTCAACCAACCAAAAGAATCTACTCACTACTGAATGAAGAGTACCTCCATGTGACAATGCTGAACTACACCAATCAACAATAGAACGTGCATTAGAGAAATTTGCACCTGAAATCCTCAATTGCTCCTTAACTAGAGCTCTCTTCAAACATGCACATACTCCATCATGCTCTCACTTCCCATGCCCTGCCTCAAAAAAACACCAAATATGAGGTATACGCCTCTCCACATGCATTCTACTCAACCAATAAAACATACGGGCATTCTTGAATTGACCTGTATAGTTATTTGACCATATTATATGTCGGTCAATTGCAATATCTTTCTCATGCAAGAACTCAAAAAAATTCTCGAAAGAATGTTGCACATACTCGGAGGAGTGTGATCTATCATCACTCATATAAAAATGATACTCCCTAATTATCTTCCTATCCTCTTCTATACTATCAGGAGCATGTCTATATGTAATGTGAACAAAAATAGCAATCTGGACTAAATTGTAGTACTGAGACTATACCTCATTCTGTGGTTGCAATGTTTAGTTCTTTACAAAATCAACCACCGATACAATAGTTCCAATCGGGAAAGAGTTCTTACACATCCTGAACTGTTGATCCAACCACTAAGACCTATGGGTGTGCCTTGCATACTTGTAGAAAATATTTTCCATAAAATCCAAATAAAATCAGCAATACTCACTTCTCTTGAGACTAATTCGCATCTAGAACCTTCACCTCCACTCTTCAAAGTATATTTCACTGTCTCGTATCTTTTTTTCTCAACATAATTCTTTCCAAAATCGTGTTCGCTGCCCTCATGAAAACATGAAACAAACTTTGACAACCCACCGCATTCTGAGCACTTCTCATTCAAATAATCATTTCTATAGAAATAGCAGCCATCATCTCTAGGGCATAAAAATAGATCTTGCAAGTCTCTTGATGATCTCAGAAATAGCATTGCACCACACTCCTTCAACATCTCATTAGTATGCATCGTAGAATGAATATGACATAAAATTTCATGGTACATTGAAAACTCCACATGGTACTTGCAACAACAAGTATTGCGAATCTTAAGAGGAACACAATAAAATGGTTTCAAAGATTCAAAGGCCCTTTGTGATATTTGCAAAGTTGGATGTAATTCACAAAAAAATTTGTACAACATTGTTTGGCTTGACTCCAAGAAATGTTTGGGATGCGGTGTGTGGTCTCGGTTGCCGATTCTTAATTTCAAAACGTCCTTTACATTGGGTGACACTCTAGAATTAGAGTGCCAAAATTGTTGAATCTCTTCCTTCACATTGTCAGTCAACTTTCTATCAACACGTGGAAGCCTCCCACCAAATGCTCATGTATCTTGTTGAAGTGGATCATCAAGTCTTTGTCTTCATGCAAGTGCTCTATCCAAAGTTTTACAATTTATGTTAAAATCAACACAAGTTTGTCTCATTTAATGAGCCTTCCTCAATTGATGGCTTACTAAGGAGGTTGTAATCACTCTTTGAGCAACTCTCTTATCTCTTTCTTTGGTATTCTTTCCAATAGAATTGAGAGCGTCAAATAGATTTTTTGCAATAATAGAATTTCTCTCCATCTTCTTGTTCATACGAATCTTCAATTTGTTTAGCAATGGTCTCATCTTTATCATCTTTAGCAATTGAACAAAGAGTTGGCATTGCTCGGTCAATGTCTTATTGCTAAAATTTTGGTTGAAAAGTTGTGTAGCCCACAAGTGAACGGTTCTTGTTGACCTCTTGCCTTCAAGATTCGCAACAATGTTCTCATCGATTTCAAATAACCATTTTGGGGTTCTTGAAGGTCTTGGATTTGGAATTTGTCTTTCATCCATGAGAGGGTCTTCATTTCTAAAGTAATTAGGTGTTACATATGGTTTGCTTGGTTGAGCAATTCCACCTTCAATGTTAAAGTTTTCCACATTTTCACCTCCTATGTCAAAATTTTCCACATGTTGAGCATTTTCATTATCACTTTCAAAATTTTCAATATTTTCACTTTCAAAATCTACATTTTCACTTTCAATAACTTGTGGCACATTTTCAAATTCAATTTCCTCTTCAATTGAAGTAACATTAGCAATATTTAACATACCTTGTCTTCTCCTCCTATGACATTCTCTATCTCTTTCTCTATACACTTCAATTTGGTCATTTGAAAGTTTTCTTTTGTATTTAGACTTCCAGCGACTACTACTTCCCATTTCCCTCCACACATATGCTCCTTCATGATTGACAATGTAAGTTTTCACTTTAAGAATCTCCCAAAAGCACAAATTTGTCTCTAGCTGTCTAAAAACCCATGATCCTCGACAGAAAATAGAATATGCAGACTGTGGGCCGTTGGAATCTACAAAATGGCCCACAAACCCCTTTTTTCTTGGTTTTTTGTACTAAAATTGGATATTTGATTTTATCCAATATCCGATTTTAGTACAAAAATTTGTGGTCCCCAAAATTTTTCCTGTTGCCGCCATTTATTGAGTAAATTGCCACATGGCAGAAATCCAATATCTGATTAAATCGGATATTGGATTTTATTAGTCATATTTTAGAGAGAGAGGAGAGAGAGAGAGAGAGAGGAGAGGGAGAGAGAGAGAGAGAGAGAGAGAGAGAGAGACCATATGACCCCTAACAACACAATTTGGTGTCTTAAGGGGTCCTATGGTGTCATTAGGGGTCATATGGCCTCTTGGGACACCATAGGACCGCTTAAGACACCAAATAATGTCGTTAGGGGTCATATAGTGTCTTGGGACACCATAGGACCCCTTAAGACACCAAATAATGTCGTTAGGGGTCATATGGTGTCCTAAGGGGTCATATGGTGTCCCATGAACCTTTATGACCTCTTAGGACACCATATGACCCCTAACGACACCATAAGATCCCTTAAGACACCAAATCATGCCGTTAGGGGTCGTATTGTGTCCTACGACCCCGTAAGACATAATATGACCCCTACAACATGATTTGGTATCTTAAGGGGTCCTATGGTGTCGTTAGGGGTCATATGGTGTCCATAGGGGTCATATTGTGTCTTGGGACACCATAGGACCCCTTAAGTTAGGCAATTGTGTCGTTAGGGGTCATATTGTGTTCTAAGGGGTCGTAGGCCACAATATGACCCCTTACGACATGATTTGGGGTCTTAAGGGGTCCTATGGTGTCATTAGGGGTCATATGGTGTCCATAGGGGTCATATGATGTCTTGGGACACCATAGGACCCCTTAGGACACAATATGACCCAAAACGATCCAGTATGGTGTCATTAGGGGTCATATGGTGTCCTAAGAGGTCATAAGGGTTCATGGGACACCATATGACCCCTTAGGACACCATATGACCCCTAACAACATGATTTGGTGTCTTAAGGGGTCCTATGGTGTCCATAGGGGTCATATGGTGTCTTGGGACACCATACAACCCGTTATGACACCATATTGGGTCGCTTTGGGTCATATGGTGTCCTAAGGGGTCATATGGTGTCCTATGACCCCTTATGACACTATATGACCCCTTAAGACACCATATTTGGTCATTATGGGTCATATTGTGTCCTAGTGGGTCATATTGTGTCATATGACCCCTTAGGACACCATTAAACCCCTAATGACACCATATTGGGTCGCTTTGGGTCATATGGTGTCTTACAACCCCTTAGGACAACATATTACCTATAACACATAATTTGGTGTCTTAAGGGGTCATATGGTGTCCTACGATGCCATATGACGCCTATGGACACCATATGACCCCTAACGACACCATAGGACCCCTTAAGACACCAAATCATGTTGTTTGAGGTCATATGGTGTCCTAAGGGGTCGTAGGCCACAATTTGACCCCTTAGGACACAATATGACCCAAAGCGACCCAATATGGTGTCATTAGGGATCATATGGTGTCCTAAGAGGTCATAAGGGTTCATGATGTCTTAATATCTCTCTCTCCCCTAATCTCATAAGGTTTCATGATGTCTTAATGTCATAAGGGTTCATGATGTCCTATGATGTCTTAATCTCTCTCTCTCTCTCTCTCTCCTTCTCTCTCTCTCTCTCTCCCCTAATCTCTCTCTATCCCTCTCCCCTAATCTCTCCATCTATCTCTCTCCCCTTATCTCTCTCTATATCTCTCTCTCCCTTCCCCCTCTCCATCTCTCTCTCTCTCTCTGCTAATCTCTTTATCTCTCTCTAACTTCGCTCCTCTCTCTCTCTCTCTCTCTCTCTCTCTCTCTCTCTCCCCCTACCCATCTCTAATGGGTCATATTGTGTCTTATGACCTCTTAGGACAACATATGACCCATAACGACACAATTTGTGTCTCTCTCCCCCCTCTCTCTCTCTCTCTCTCTCTCCTCTCTCTCTCTCCTCTCTGTCTCTCTCTCTCTGTCTCTCTCCCTCTCCTCCTCCTCTCTCTCTTTTTCTCCCTCTCTTCCTCTCCTTCTCTCTCTCTCTAAAATATGACTAACAAAATCCGATATCGGATATCGAATTTCTGCCATCGCCATTAATGTGGCAGTTCAGTAAATATAAGGCGGCAATGGGAAAATTTTTGGGGACCACAAATTTATATATTAAAATCGGATATCCGATTTTTGTAGTTAAATTTTCAAATTTCAAATTTTGGCTCAGGAATGCTTTGGTATTTGGCTTGGAAGTGACAAGCCTAGAAAGTCAACTGAAAAAACATGTTTTTCAATATTCCTTGATTTTCCAGACTTTACACTAGTGGCTGACGAATTTTTTTTAGCCAAAATTGATAAAACAAAAAGGGTTTTTTAAGGATGTTCCCAACTTTCCAACAATATAAGGCTTGTCTTATTTCGACTTTAATAAATAATTATTATTTATTTTCTAATTGAATTCTAACAATAGTCCTGATTGATATACTGATTGGAAAACACTCATAACTTTCAAATGGTATAACATTTTTTGAATCCAAAACATGCACAACATCCTATGCTTCGTCTACTATAGGGAGAAATTAAAAAAAATTAAATTTCATAAGGTTTTGACCAAGTTAAGGTGGTCAGACGTAGGAGTTTCTGAATTTCTAAAAAGCTATAGTAAAAAATTCATAAATAATTATTTAATTTATAAAAAAAAAAAAAAATGTGTCAAATCCGGACATGAGTCTAATACTTATATTATAAATATTGTAAAAAAATATTATGATTTGATTGTGATTAGGGTGGTCAGACATACGTCTACTTATTTTTTTCCTGAAATTTTAGTACCACTGCATTGAAATTTGAAATTTTCATCAAATAGGATTTTTTTTTTCCAAAAAACAACTAGTAGCTTAGAAACTACATTCAATTTTCTATATATTCTCTTCTTACATATTTTAAAAATAATGTTCACAACTTATTCAAATTTTCATGTCAAGTTGCATAACTCTGATTTTCTGAAATTTCATTGCCACTAAAGGGCCTGTTTTGGCACACCATGATCCTGCACATACCCAGTTATCATACAACATACTGACCTTGAGGAAAGTGAAACTACCTCATGTTTTTTATTTTGTGTTCATTATTCTTGGGTTTATTCCTTGATTGGGGGGCTAAATCCTTGCGATAACATGCTCTCTCTCTCTCTCTCTCTATCTCTATCTCTTGGGCGTATCCTACCTTAAAGAAATCACTCCCGATAAGGCATGTGTGATCTCTTTAATATGGGGGAAAACACTTCGCTCATATTTTTGGGTGAAACGAGTGGCATAGATACATCATGATTTTGTGGGTTGGTAGAGTTTTTCTTTGGAAATAAAAAATATATAATTTTTTCTGTGGTAGATTATATTTCATACCTGATATTTTGTGGTTGAATACATGAAAATACATTCTAATGGTGTTCTTTAAGATTACATTCATTTTGGTGTCTCTTTGTGCAAGATTAGTTGTTTAGTTTTGATGTTTTACTTTAGTCTTGACAAGTTTATTTGTGAATTCATTTTCAGATTTGAAAGAAATCATTTATATAATTTTGAGTGAATAATTAGATCGGAAATAAATCCTTAATATCCTATTAGAGACATTTTGGTTTTGGTCATACACTTGTTAGTCTGGTTGACTCCTAGTTGGTTCCTAGAGGCTTGTCATGGGATTGTTATCAACTGCCTCAATTTTGGAGGTCTTTTGGATCTGATTTGTGTTGGTTTCATTATTTCTCATCTTATTTTAATATTGAATGATTGGATGATCAATTTTTGTGCTTATGGAAGGATAAGATGGTTTCTAATATGACTTTGATTCAGTATCAGACTTTGGATACATGGATGTTCTATTTAGAATTTTGGATTTATGGATGGTTATCCTTATATTGTTATACATTTTTGTTAGGGTGTCTAAGTGCAAGTTAGGAGGAGTGGCTCTCAATGGGGGTTGGGGCCCAAAGTGGCTGGTAGGGTAACTCATTAAGAGTTTGGTAATCAAGTGATAACACTAAATAAAATTAATTCAGAGGGAAGGGTAGATTCTCACATTAAAAATATAATTACATTTTGGTGCCCCAGTCATGGCCTCATGTGCTCGTATAGACAGAGGATGATTTTTAATGGCCTAGAGTGCTTGTATAGACTCAAAATGAGATTGGGAAGGTCTGGATGACATGATCAAACTTCCTTGTTCTCACGAAAGGATTTTTTTGATTTCACATGAGTCCCCAATAGGGGCTGGGGTTTGAATTTTGTAGAGGGGTAAAACTGCCAGGGTAACTCATGTGAGGCTATACAATGACACACCTCTATATTTGTAGGTCATAGAACCCTAGTCTTGTGAAGCCTTTGGTAGTTCTTGTGGTGATCCTTTGTGGTAAATTTTGTGATGTGTTTGTATGTGTAAGTGGTCCTTTGTGTCTTCTTTCATGTTGGTATTGTTGGCCTATTTTACTTATGTTGTGTGGGGCCTTGTGTCTATCTCATAGCACCAGGGGTGGGGCCTTCGGTTTCCACATGGTCGAACGGTTGTTTCCTTACCTCTATTGAGAATTGGTGGTCTTGTTCGTGAGCATCGATGGATCTGGTATCTTCTTTCTAGTTTCTCTTATTCCTTGTTATAGATAAATTCAGTGATGTTTTTGCGGGTGCTATGCATATTAGATATCATTGTAATTGTAATAACTTTATCATTATGTATTGTATACTCATGAGGATTGATGTAATAATTGTTAATGTATTGGAAGGATATGTCCAGTGAGTGATGTTTAAGTAGTGTTATGTTGGTATCAACTAAACTCTCATGGATAAATGTTTATTCATATTCTATGCTTAAGGTTATCATAGGAACACTCTGTTTGGTGTTTAACATGAACCTAGTGTAGACACCTAAAATTGTCATGTCTAATTAAATAAATATTTTTATTTATTTAATTATCTAAGCCTAATTCTTCTATTAATTAAATAAATCTTTATTTATTTAATTAATTCATTTATCCTCTTCTAGCCTTATTTCTCATTTAAATAAATACCTTTATTTATTTAAATTTTCCTTTTTCTAAATTAAATAAATATCTTATTTATTTAATTGATCTCACTCCTATTAATTAAATAAATCTTTATTTATTTAATTAATTTATTAACCTTTTCTACCCATGACACATGTCATTCATCTCTTAATTCATACACTACCTACCTCTTTCATTATTTTATTATTTCTTTTACCTACCCTCTAATCATAGCCGACCTCCTTTTACACCTGTCAATCTTATCCCTCCATTTCTTATAGTGTCTTATATATAAGGAGATACTTCCTTCATTATCAACCCTAATCGTTCTATGCATTCTAATCAATCATCTTAATGACTTGACTACACTACGATCCTACTTGCAACCACATTCCGTTCTTTGTTGAGCTCTTGTGCACATAAAATCTGAGAGCAAATACATCAAACAAGATCAATGGAGATAGGAAGAATGGAGATCCAAACCCTATTGGACATGTGATGGTATAATCTCTGTGATTTCATTTGATTTGCATTGTCTTAGGTAATCTTCATATGTTATGGTGGATCTTTGTTGTTGTTAGGCTAGGGTCTTGTGGTTGAATTCATTTAGCCTTTCAATATCGTTATTATTGTTATCCATTTTCACCATAAAAATTTTGGCACGCCCGGTGGGACATGGATTTTTGTTAGATCTGTATTTTTTGCAGATTTTTCTAACCCTATATCACTGTTTTGTAAAACAATTTGGAGAATAATCTTGTGCAGCTAGGGTTTTGGACACAAAATCAAGATCTTGGAGAGATTCGATCATATCTCACAAACGCATAGGAAATTTTGCACCAAAGTTTTTTGGCAGGTTGAAGAAAGTATCAAGAGCTCTCAATCCAAAATTCAGAATTTTTGGAGCACAGTTTCATTTTCTATGAATTTTTTATGATTTTTCATAAAAAATTAATTTTGAGAGCAAATGAGAGAATTTTTTGGATTTTCTTACATTTTTGGAAATCTCTCATAGTTATACATAGGATCTATTCTTTGTGATTTTAATTTTGATGCAAAATATTTCCCTAAAAATCAGATCTTTAAAAATTAGGGTTTTTCCTTATTTTGATCAGATCTCACAAACGGCTTCGACTTTTGACATAAAATTTTTGTGTAGGTCAGGAAAAGTACTAGAAGGATTCAGTAAAAATTTCAGATTTTTTGGATCATTTTGTCAATTTATATGAATTTTTTATTATTTTTCATAAAAAATTAATTTTGAGAGAAAATTAGCGAATTTTTCATATTTTCTTACCTTTTTGGAAATCTCTCAGAATTATTCATAGGATCTATTCTTTGTGATTTTAAATTTGATGCAAAATCATTCCTCAAAAATTAGATCTTTGAAAATTAGGGTTTTGCATTATTTTACTTATATCTCACAAACTACTTGGATTTGTTGCAAAAAACATTTTGTGCAGGTTTGGATGACCATCAGGACTATCCAGTAAAAATCTCAGATTTTTTGGATCAAATTTGAATTTTATATGAATTTTTTATGATTTTTCATAAAAAATTATTTTTTGGAGCAAATTAGCAAATTTTTTGGATTTTCTTACATTTCTGGAAATCTCTTGAAATTTTATAGGTGGTTTTTTTTAATGATAAATCAGATCTTTGAATTGGTCAACAAAGCGCATTGTTGAAGACCCCTATTTCACAAAGTTTTTTGGATCTAAAATTTACCTAACTTGTGTGCTTGCAGGAAGGGGTGATCATTTGAAACAATCCAAACTACTAATAAATCTTTGTTGCAGGTCCTTGGAAAGGGTTTTTGGATTTTTATTGTGTGCCTTGTTTTCATAGACTAGCAAACACTTCAATTGGTGCACTAAAATTGAATCATTGTCTTTTGTGTCCTGAGCAATAGGCTCTTTTTGTTTAATCTTTAGAGGGCCTATCTTCCCATGTGGTCATTAGGACTACTAGTGAGAAGAGAACGACCCAAGTGGTAGCGAGGAAAACCCACCTCTTCCGAAGCACTATAAACAACTGTATTCATGGTGAAAACTATGGATAACATGTGTTGATTAGTTCATACCGACACTATGTCTCCCCATAAACCCGTTTGATCAAATTTATTTGATCAGTTGTAGGGTGTAACCCCTACCGGCTGGGAGCCTTCTGTATTTACAGAGCTGAAAGTGCCGCATGTATGGCCACACGAGCGGATGCCCTTACTAGCACCTTTTTGTTTTAGAAGCCAAAATCCTTCTAGTTGTTGAGGCAGGAGGTCGGACCTTTGGTAGCGGCCCACACACATATGGTTCTTAGTAGAGATACAAAGTTCGCCACGGGGAGTTTTCGTGGGGACTGATGCTTGGCTGACCCGAGAAGTGAGTGCCGAGGGTGGAGCCAATGAGGTCAAGCATCTAAGTATCCGCTCTGAATAGCGTAGCTTCGGGGGTAAAACCCCATGTGGGATCAACAACTATTGTCTTGGCCAGCCATAAGAATTGTGCTTGACTTATTTTAAACATTCAAAACATTCAAGACCAAACAACAAAACATTGTATCTTTTGTGTCTTCAAGTGTATGCAAAACATTTTTTACATCAAACAACACACTTTTCTTGGAGTCATTTTGAGTCTAAACACTTGTAAACATTGAGTCCTCATCAACATTGTGTCCTCTTGTCACAAAAAATAGTCAAACATTCAGATTTGGTCACAACCAACAACTTCACAAATTGGAAAAATTTTACAGTCCCGCAAACAAGAGCAATCAGTTTCGGAATTCTTGAGCTTCCTAGGTTGTTTCTCCAGGTTTTCATCTAGCATTCAACTTGTCTTTGGGTCTCACAAAGTTCATCATTGCTTTACATCTTGCATTAAATTTACATTTGTCTAAACTTGAGTCAAAATGTCACTTGCTTGTCCTCATCATACTTTGTCAACACACTACATACAACAACACTTTGCTAAGTGGTCCCTCATCAAGGTTTCTTACCTTTGGGTATCATTTGGTTTTACTTAGAGTCAAGGTCAACTTACCTCATCAAGAGAAACTATCCTCTCTTTGGAAGTCACACCTACTCTACTACATACATACTTGGTCTTACACTTTGGACATTGCAAGTACACCTCAGATTCATTTACATTCCATCCAACCCTTGGTCTTCCATACTTTTTCCATTTTCATCTAGTCTCACACATCTTGATCAATACCTAGTTCATGGTTGAAACCTGCCTTCAAAAATCTAGGAGAGAAACTAAAGAGGCTCAAGAGTCCGCAAACATGAGTTCTTATGAGTATGACAATGATATCTTTTTCAATTCTGATCATACTACATTACCTGACATGGATGCCTATAGAAACATTCCAAATGTTGAGAACATGGACACTACAAACAACAATGATACACACAATGATGATATGGACAACTTTTCAGTACATTCAGCTGATGTGGAAGAATCCATAATGGATCCCCACTTCAATCGATTGATTGAGGAAATAATGAGGGATAGACAATACTTCTTACAAATGATGGCACAAAGTGGAGCCAAGATACCTCATGATTTTGACATGTCTCAAATAATGGAAAATCGGCCTTTGCAACAACCTCACTCCAACATGGATCAAAGAAGGCCTAATAGTGGAGGCAATAGAGGACCACATATGGTGCCTGAATCACCATCACCTTTGTTTCAAAAACCAGAGGTCCCACATACACATGGTCAAGCATATGATACTCGCCTTCGCAAATCCTATATACATCCTCAAGGGTGACTGCCATCTCACCCATCGGCAAATGAAATATGCAAGTCTCGAAGTGCCACCTCTCCGCCAGTGCAGTCAGCAATCCCATGTTCGCCCGAAACTCAGGCACATACAAAATATGTCTCAATCCCATAGCCTCAATGGCAGCTCGATCCTCAAATGTCAGCTCAGGTTGCAACCTCTGAGTCAATGGGAATCTCTCTCATGACTCCAGCATAGGCAAATACTCCTGCAGTCACAAATCAATCATCTCAGTCCTAGTGACACTCACTGTTCATCACAAAGTGTTGCTTCTATCCTAGTGGTACTCCCTGTTCATCACAAAGTATCGTTATTATTGTTATCCATTTTCACCATAAACACCTAGTATTAGATATGAATGTTTTCTTACTTTGCATAATGTTATCATTAATGAATTATAGTTTAATAATCTTAATCTTTGTTTAGAGTGTTTCTTAGGTAGTGACAATAGGGAACCCACAAGAGGACTTAGATTAGGTGAATGTCTATCTTTCGTATGTGCAAATGTTTAAATGAATTTTCTAATGAGTTATTAATGTAATTTGCCTTGTTTCTCTTTTTTTTGAATGCTATGTTTCTCTAGTTTGTTTATTGTCATCCTCTGGGGTTCCTTAGTGGGGCGTTATAACCACCATGGTCCCAACAATTTAGGACGGGTTTCTGGGAACAGATCTAAACCTTCATCTACTACTTAGATCCTGGTTTGTTGCTTTGTTTGATAATTTTAGCTCATTGTTTATTCATAATTACTTCAATATCCACACATTTACCCTAATTTCAACATCCTTAATTAATTCAATTCAATTCATAGGAAAGAGAAAATCCATCTAGGAAACCAGGAATTTGGTCAGAATCAAGATCTATCAAATTCCCTCCTTCCCTAATGTAATGGTCCTTTAAGCAAAAATTAGCAATTTTCATTCCATGGTGAAACCCTAATTTTTCACCATTACAATTAGCAATCTCAATAGCCTCCTTGAACTTCCTCTTGAGGTAGTCATTTTCTTTGACCAATATTTGAGTCTCTTCAAGAGGGATATGGTGTTTGGTCTTGGAAGAGTTCTCAACAAGGGCGGATTTTAGGACCTACTCATGTCTTATGTCTATGTAATGCTCTTTTATTCTAGTCTCAATAGACTAGCCAATTTCACCAATGTAGGGGAGACTGCAGGAACAAACTACTTTGTAGACACCTTTGACAGTGCTATTTTATGCATGTTTGTATGTATGTTCATGTGTGTGTGTATATGTATATTCCTTTTAGCTTATATTTTTCTTATTTGTAATTTTAGTATATTTATAATCTTTTCTTTCATACACTTATTGATATTTGTGTTTAGGTATCTTATATTATTTTTTATGTTTAGCTATCTCTTGCTTTGTACATACTTTTGACATCCTTTTAAGTTATTTTTTGCCATTAATTTTTTTTAATTTTAATTTTACCTTCCATTCTCTTTCCCCTAACCCCTAGTATCCACCCCCTACATCTATTTAATCTTTTCAAGCCGCAACTATCCTTTCTTTCTACTTTCTAGCTATTCACTTCAACGCAATAATGATCATATAGTATGATCCAGAATATTTATGATGAAAAGTATCACACAGATCAAAACTAGAAATGAGAAAGGATAACATGGGACTATGGAGGTGACCCTTTATGTTGGTGGTTATTTTGAGATGAAAAGAGACTGCTACCTTTCTGACGAGCGACCTATTGAGGTTGTCTCAATGCTTGTGTTTGTCAGGGTCACTATAGCTATTGAATCTTTTGCTAGAGGACCTATGGAGGTGGCCCTGGCTTGTGTAGTTTTTCTTCTAGTTAAAGGTTTAGGATTTTCTTTCAAAACCTTTGGCTTTTTTTTAATTCAAATCCAATCCCTTTTTATTCTATGTTTTTTTTTTGAATGTTAGGATTGGTATTTTGCGATCATATGGTTTGTGGAAGTTCCTATATCCCTATGGTTTCCACCCATGGTAGATAAGGCCTCTACTCATGATGTTTTGTTAGGTATAAGGTTGTGGGTTGCCTTTCAAAACCCGATGTTTGTTTGTTTCTTCCATGATTGTTTGAATAGTGCAAGTGTTTTTCTTTAGGTCATGGTTTGGGTTATTTTCCAAAACCCCTTTGTTCTAAAAGTGTAATCCTTTTGAGGTCTCACTACTCATGATTTCCACCCTATTTTGTACTAGGCTTCGGGCCCTCTCCTGGTTTAATCTATTCTAGAACATACTTATATAATTATTTAGTTGGGGGTGTTACATATAATAAGCTTAGAATGGAACGTGACAAGGGAAACGTGGACAACAACATGCCCTATATTAGCATTCCTACCTATTTTGAATGCTATAAGATACAATTACCCTTTTTTTGCATAAATTAAATTCCAAAATTCACAGTTGCAACACAATCTCTTCATAATACACATTAAGATATATAATAGGAGAATTGACCAATAATAATAATTTTTTATCTAAAAATTATATTTGGTTTTTCCTCTTCTATAACTCAACACTCATGTAGTTAGTTTCATTCTTGATAGTTGTACCATATTTATTGAAAATACAACTTAAAATAGAGAAGAGAAACCAACTAAGAAGAATTTGGTTTATCTTCAACTCATATTTATCTCACTTCTCTACAAATTACCCCTTATGAAGATGGAAGTTATTGGATTCATCATTCTCAAATTAAAATAATTGATAGAAAATGCATATTTCGAACAACAATGTCAAAAAATTATAGCAAAGTAATTGTAGCCAATATTCCATTGTGATGAAAATGAAAAAAAATAGAAATGTTAAATCTAGTAGCTATTGTGGGTTTAAGTTAAAGTTTGAAACCTACAAAAGATAATGAAAATAAACTAAAAGAGAATAAACACTTTTTAGACAATGCAAGCTTTCAAGCTTTCTCAGCCCTTGAGATTCTCTTTTATTAAACAATTAAATATTGAGCATAACAAGAAGGGGTGTGGCACACAACTTCTTAAAATTTATGAAATTTTATTGTTGTGTTCTTGCCCTTATAAACTTTTCTTTAGCCCTCATTTTTGTTGTTTGGTTTAGAGGCTATCCAAATTGAGAAATACAATCAACAACCTTAAATAGAAATTGGTAGGGCATATAAATATTTTTAGATATACAAGTTAAATTGGAGGTGTCCAATATCTAATGAGCTTAATATTCTTGTAGTTGCACATGTACACCATCTCCATTAGTAATGTTTCTAAGGTAGTTGTTTTCCCATTATAAAACAAAACCTATTTACATTAACATATAAGTCATGATGTGCTCCTTCAAATTTCTAATGGAAGATAATGGTGAAGTTATTAGTAAAAATTGTTAGAGTAATTTAATGTTAGTACATTATTTCTTAAGATCATAATTCCTAGTTTGATATTTAAAATATAAAATATGTGTATACATTAGAAGTATTGGATCATGAATTAGTCAATTGAGTTTGATAATTACTCAATAATCCAAATTTAATTAAAAAATTACACACACACATGTTGGTCTATAATCATTTTTAAGTGCTTTGATGGCTTGTTTATTTAACATCTTGCCTATTTGACATGTAGTTATTCCATGTGGTAAGTTAGGTAGATTGGTAGGTAGGATATTTGTTCTCTATATACTAGTCCTCTCCCAATGTACCCACTGACTCATCCAATGCATCAGTCTTCATTTGTTTGCAATTCTCTTTCATTTGTAGTTTCTATTTGCCTAATGCACCCGGCTAAATCTCACAACACACACACAAAACATCCCAAATTGCCTAAGATGTTTTCATAGTTATTAAATGACATGTCTACCTATATATACTCATTGACCTTTATAAAAGAAACCAAGAAAAAAGATAAAAATTTAAAGATAAACAATATAAATATATAGATCTTAGAATTATATAGATCTTATCGTTTGTGAGGATTACATACTTGACTATTCTCTAGAAAGATTTATGATATAAGAAAAAAAGTATTTTCATAAACTTTGTTCTTTGAATGAGAGAAATGATGACTAATACAATATATAACTCAAATAATGTGCAACATAAATTTCAAATTTAAAAGTGAAAGAATTTTTTTTTTATTTGGAGGAGGATTTGGATCGACCTTCCCACTGAACTCGGAATGAATCTTCATTGATCAAAGTACTAATTGACAGATATCAGATTAATTGAAAGTCGAAATCCATGTGCAACGAGCAATCTCAAGAAAAACTGGAATTATTTTTCACCCTTGTGGCACTTGGTTCCATGCATCAATTCTATGATATTATTGTTCACTCATTTACAGCTCTTATTATATGCAAAATCAAAACATTTGAACCAAATTTCTCTCGACATGCAAATGTATTTTACTATCGACGTGTCTCGCTCAAGGAATCCATTTATAGAACCCACAAACTTCGCCATCTTGCTAGTCTCATTTAACTATTTTTATTCTCTAATTTATATCTCGCCCAACTCGGCACAATATTTCAATTAATTTCTCTCTTCTTTCCATCTACACAAACTCAAACTTCAAGGTGGCGTTTGGGCTGGTTTTTTAGGGTTTCCAACCTGTCCACTAAGGTCAACGTCACCCATTTCTTCCCTTCTTTTCACGCCTTTAATAACAGTTTCTTATTTCCAATTTGCTTTATACATTTTTTTTTTAGGATAGGGGAAGAGCACGAGTAGCTGTCATAGTTAACTTCACGCACTCATAGATTCTAAATGGTACATCGGATTTTGAATTTAATTTTTTGGTTGTTTTTGTATGCGACTTAACTACTTAAAGCTATTGATCTGGCTTCTCAGTAGTAACGATGCACGCTGTGGAATCAGTTATGCACACAAAGGTCAAAAAGTACACATTTCATAGTGTCGCTTGATACCTAACTAAAGATAAATCGCCAGTACTTGTGGACAAATCTCCCAATAGTTTTGCACAAATGTTCCAATAGTGGTGCACAAATGGACCAATTATGAACAAAAAATTACAAAAAATGACAAAAAATGATTGGCTATTGGTACAAAACAAATTTATTAATGGTGTTTTTACTATGACGGCTATTGGGGAGTCACTATGACAATAAGATGGCGGCTATTGGAACTATGACAGCTATTGTTACTCTTCCCCTAGTACATGGAACATCATTGGATATTACTATACATTGCTACCATCTCAATTCATATTTAGGACCATGTCATATTATTTGTCGGAAATTATTCGATCTTATATTGTTTGTTTTTTTCACATATATTAAGACCTTACAAATTTCCATTAGATTGTATGTATTACTAGTTCCAGTTTGGAACTATAGTCAATGATTTGACATTAATTATTGATTAGAACATTTTTTTTTTTTGTCAATTAGAAATTCTATTTTGTTTGGCTAATTTATATTTTCAAGATTGAAAAGTAAATTTTGTTTGAAAGTTAATAAGTTCAAAATTTGGCATGTTTTTATTAGCCTCTACAAAATGTAAGGGAAGGATTATAATTTCCAAGACAATAAAATGTACATCTTACTATGTTCTATCACTGCATTGCAAATTATCACAACAGAATGAACGGATTCTTTGGGAGAGCTCATAGTACATGTGCAAGAAAAATCTAAGTCATATCAATCTTGCATCACTTGACCATTAATTAGGACACCATTAGGATTGCCTTGAGATTTGATGGATTCTTTGGGAGAGCTCATAGTACATGTGCAATGGAAAATCTAAGCCATATCAGATTTGCATGACTTGACCATTAATTAGGACACCATTATGATTGCCTTGAGATTTAAGTATATAAGAAAAATTGTTCCTCAACCATTTTTCTCTTGACCATTAGGATTTCCTAGAGATTTACTTGTATGAGTATTCTTGCACTTGGCTTATGTATTCTTAACAATGATCAACTAATAAAATGAGGTTAATTAGTTTGAATTTTATGTATATGAGATGTAAAATAATTATTTAAACAATAATTGTGGACACCACCATATTCCTTATTTTTATCAAGTTGTCTTTTTCTTTATATAAGAATGTTTTCGAAACACTTAGTTTATTATTTCTTTTGTTTCACATTGAATTACTCAACTAAAAGCCTAAAAGATAATTTTCCATGTAATTTAATTATAAATTGAGCGGATGCTTCTATTTTAACAATATAGCATAGATTTCGATAAGTGGCAATGTCTCCTGCCCAAACAATTTTGAAATCCCCTCACAATGACTCCCTTGCAGCGCTGGACCCTATGCTGGGCGTTGCTTCTGTTGCTGTCGTGGTCGTGGGTAGTGGCAGTGATACTGCAGACATACCTGGTGGTGGATTTTTGTGGCCCTTGGCTTCATTGGACTCTCTCTCGACATCCCTTGCTGGCGGCCCTGCCTCCTCCCTGGTGGGTGATGTGGATGCTTCGTCTCAACCCTCTGCCTCTGTCGCTAGTGGTTTGCAGGGTGTGCAGTTTTCTAGTCTCCCTCCTCATGTGGTTGCTGATGGAGGCTCTCTCTCGTCTTCACCCACACCCTCTGCGTGAGGGTTTCGGGTTGGGTTCCCCACGGCTAGTGTCTTTGACCTAGTTTTGGATTTGGAGGCCCTTGCTGTTGCTGCTAGTGATGCTCGGGGTGAAGATGCTCTACCCAGGCCCTTTGCTGGAAAGCGTAGCTTTGCCCGTGTGACTAAATCTGCTGCCCAACCTTATAAGGGAGTTCGTCCTCTCCCTTGTGTCAAGACCTCTCCTGTTGTGGTTTGTGGCCGAGAGGTTATGGAGAATGTTGACTTCTATCAACGTAGTGCTCTGGTTTACATATTTACTGGGTTTTGACCTTCCCTCTTGAACCTTCATCGTTGGGTGAGTGATTCTTGGAAGCCCCTTGTTTCTTATGGCATTGAGCTTTTCCCTTGTGCTAAGGGGTTTTTTTTTGCCTCCTTTACCTCTACGCATGAGTGTGATTTGATTTTGGGTGAGCTATGGACTTGGGGGGATCACTCTCTCTCTATCAAGCCCTTGACTCCTTCCTTCAACCCCCTTACAGAATCCCTCTTTGTTCATCCTGTTTGGGTCCGCCTCCCCAATCTCCCCCTCCATTTCTGGGAACATTCTTGTTTTGAGGTCATCGGTAACTCCATTGGCAGCTTCTTGAAGGTTGATGATGCCACGTTCTCCATTGTTCATTCTACCTTTTCTCGCCTTTTAATTGATGTTGACATATCTCTAGCCCTCCCTAGGGATGTGGTTCTTATGGTTGGAGATAGGCCTTGGACCCAACCGCTCGATTATGAGGGCCTCTCTTTTCACTGTCGAAGGTGCTTCTCAATGGGTCACCTTGCTTCTGACTGTTCTCTCTCTCATCACAAAGGTGCTGCTACTTGTTGGAAGGATGCTACGGAAGACCACTTGATGATTAATGCTTCAGATTCTGTTTCAGTTGATTCATCTCATGTTGAGGTGCCCCTTATTGTTGATGAAGGCTTGGTTGATGTTACTATTGTGGCGGACCCTTCCCCCTTGGTTCCTGCACCTGTTGCTCCTGCTCCTCACCTTCACTCCGCTCATGACGTTTGTTCTCTTGTTGCTACTCTGCTGCAACAGCCTATTGCCGCTCTGCAACAACAGTCTGGCAGTGACCCTGTAGGGTCTTCCCCGCTTGATTCTTCTTTCAAAGTTCCTAATGATAGTGTTACCTAGACGGTTGTTTGTCGTAGGTGGAAAGGAAAATCTAACCCCCTTTCCCAAGCCCCCCCTAGTCAAATTATGGGTTTTTCTCCCCCCTCTTGATTTGGGTTGGGTTGTTGATGGTTTGACATGTCAGTTTGGCTTGTTCAACTTTGTTCTTTTAGGATTTGCACCCCTTCTTGGTCTCTTTAGTTTTGATAGCCTTTGGCTTTGTAGAGGGCCAACACCCTAATTAACATTGTTTTTTTAATCAAAAACAATATAGCATTTTGTGGAAGACATATTCTAGATTTAGCAAGTACTATATAAGATTTTTGATTAAATTTTTTAATAAAAAATAAATGTAGGGACTTGGATTCATTTTGTTTATCATAAATCTGAAAATTAACTAATTTTATTAAAAAAATGTTATTAAATTATGTATTTTAAGATTCTAATTTTTCAATTTTGTTATTTTATATAGAGATAAAAAATTGTATAATAATTATTAACTTGTTTAAAAGTTTTAAATAATATATTTTTCACAATATAAATTAAATTAAAATTTATTTATATATATTTATGCAATAGATATTTTCTTAAGAGCCTACACATATTTACCAAAATCATAGAGAGGGTGTTATTGTAAGTAAAAGCATAACCAAATAAAAGTTCACAGGGGAAATTGAACTTAACCAATCATTAAAAAAAGAGAGTCCTACCTAAAGAGTAGATTCACCAATCTAAAAACTCTAAGACAATTTATGCCTAAGAAAATAGTTTTGCAAGATACAAGTTAATAGGTGAAATGTCAAACTTTTACAAAAATGCATTATCAATATTACATTATGGTGACATTATTTTCAATACAATTGTTTCTTTGACACAATTAATTTGACAACCAATGTCACGGTACATGGCTCAATATTTTTCAATGCAATACTCTATGGAGAAAAAGTAGCAAGACTTGCATAAAAATATGTATAGATGGCTAAGACTCACTCGAGGTTGTGTGGGTTCATTGTTGATTCCCTAGGCCTCCCACCAACTAAAAGACCCAAACCACCTAACAATCAAGTGGAGGAGGCAAGCAAGAAGAAGCCTATAGAATTGTGGGGCAAGCAACATTATTACAACTTATATGCTCTCCCTCCCATGGGTTGGGGTGATTAGCTTGTTCCTTGGGTGGAATACCCACCAACCCATAGTTGTGCCATAAATACGCTTCATGCGCTAGGTGAGCATATTCTGTTCAGTAAGATGAGTTTCAGTTTCTTCCCTCTTTTCTTGAATCACCTTACTTTTGAATCCTAGTGGGTATAGAAATAGTAGAGTAAGAAGAAAGGGTAGCAACTTACCCGTCACCATTTCTTTGAATGACATTAAGCTAGCTCCATGCTCCCCACCAACCCCACACATGGAGGTTTAGCCCTACTATTCTAAAGGTGCCCGTAACACCAAGTGTATAGTCTCAAAAAGAGGTGGGAAGAATTCAAATGTGACCTGCTTATTAGTTGTGGTGCCTCGAGCTTGAAGCATTTGTTGCAAAGATTGAAAACTCATATATATATAAAGTAGAACTGAAGGAGCCAATTTTGGTTTTGATGGCTAGCCTACATTTTTCAAGTGAAGATGAAGGTTTGGTCAACGACCAACATTTGTATACAAGAATATTGCAAACGCATATGGCCAACCAAAGTATACAATATCATGTGTACAAAATCTCTACATGATTGAAAAATATCCCATGACTCGCAAGCTATTTGAAACAAAACACAACCAAAAAATGCTTTTAATAAAATATCACATGACTCACTAAAGTAAAACAAAAAATATGTGAAGCAACTATGATTCAAGGCATTCAAAGCTCATCAACAAGACTAAAGATGACAGTATAATCTTACATGGAAAAAATAAAAGATAGACAAAAAAACTGACAGTATAATCTTACATGGAAAAAATAAAAGATAGACAAAAAAACATGTGTGTAGTTTGTGCATGACTCCATTTAAAAAAATATATAAGAAATATTACACAAAAAATAATGTACACACATATTAGTTATTATTATCAAATAAAAATATTTGTTTGGTAACAAGATAGAGAAGTTTTGTAAGGAACAACTACAAATAACATAAAACCACCATATATGCAACCCTAGAAGAGATCAAAAAACAAATAAGCCACTATGGCACATAGCTACACTTTTAGAAATTGAAGAAAGATTAGCATCACTTCAAATTAAATTTGCACTTAAATTTGGCAATTAGGAAACACAAGACCTTATGATGGACTAAGTGGAACTATTATCAATGTGCAAAAAAAAGTAGAATCATACAAACAATATTTCCACAATCATCTAATGATATATGAATAATTGTTGTTACATTGTAGAGATGTTTGCAATACACAAATGCATATCAAAAGCAAGAGTGTGATTGAATGCTATTATGAATTATCTCAATCAGTTGTGCAAACCAACACTATGCAAAATACAAAATGTAAAATTAGACAAAAATTGGCACAAAAATTTGTACCCTTTACAAGAACAAGTTCCTAGCATCAAGTGTTCATAAAGTCATGATTACAATGAGGTTGATAATGCCATGGAAACTAAAACATGTTGGCATTATGTGAACCGGTATGAGTGATGACATTGTATGTTGTCATTGATGTCAATATGATGAAGAGGAGAGAACCGGTATATGTGAGAACCGGTATAACACTGTGAACAGACATTTGTGCCAAAGTGAAGCGGTGTGTTTGTTTAAGGTGAACCGGCATGTGGTTATGGGAACCGGCACATGGAAGCTTTGTATGACTACCAGTTGGTAGTCTCAACTTCAGGGTTTCCGACTGTAGTGCTTCAAGCCCGTGTGGCTCAACCGATGACTTTGTGTGATGAGTTAGCATTGTAATGAAGAATAGATCATGTTGCCATGTCAGCCTTGTGTGCGTGAAGGATCTTGCATGAAGGAGATTGTTCCCATCTACCTCGGGAATGTGCGAAGTCTGTAAATGGTGAAAACACGTGATGGGTTATCAGTCACCATGAAATTGGTGGAAAATGAACGATGAAGAACATCTTGAGATTGGATCAAGACTATTGCATTTAATGCAGTGTGCTCAACGGTCAGGATTGAACCGTTTGAATTGCTTAACCTAACAGGTTTAGGGTTTAGGGTTTATGCTACCGATCTATCTATTTCCTATAAGGTCGATGTTGTGTTTCTTTCTGGAGTTGTTGGCAAAAGCTGTGTGTGAGTATCCAAGTGAAGAGATACGTGATTCTTGCCAGACCAGAAGAGAGAAGTGATACCTACAGAGTGTAAGTGCAGAAGGTGAAGAGGAGCTAAAGCGGATCTACATTGGCATTAAGTGCTATTACCAGATCATTGTAATACCTGTTGATCTCTAACCACTTCAACAATTGGGAAATCCCTTAACAGGGTAGCTTTAATTGGCTTACTGTAAATCCTTTAACAGGGTGACTCAAAACCATTGAGTTCTTGAAATCCTCTAACAAGGTAACCTTTAACCGGGTATTCTAGCCATCCCTTAACCAGGTGATCCCTAACACGATCGGTTCCTAACAGAACCTATTGTATTAGTCTTTAACCGGACAAGGCTCCTAATAGAGTAGACTTCTAAAGAGTTCAAAAACAGCTTGTGGGTATTCATCCCCACTGTGGTTTTCCCCAGTTGGGGTTCCACGTGAAAAATCTACGAGTCATGTGTGGTGATATTCTTGTGATGGTTTGAGTGATTTGTGTCTAAAGGTAAATCATGTTGATCTAGTTGTTTATATATCTTTTGATGATAGATTACATGTTCATGCACTAGGGTGAAATGGAAATGAAGTATTAGAATGTATGAAAAGATAAGTGTCAACCGGTTTATGCTTGTCTCAGTTATTTTGGGTTTTTTCGGTTGTACTCTATTTAAGACCGATGTTATTGTTTGTCTATCAATGCATAGTGTTTGCTGACAAACTAGTTTAGGATTGTGTTTTTTTCTGAACTGATTCACCCCCCCTCTCAGTACTGGTTTGGTACTATTCATTCATCATTGAGTTATCAATTGGTATCAAAGCGTCCTCTAGGTCCTCTGTGTTATAAGCTTAACTGCTTGAGGTAAAGATCTCAGTCTAATGATGAAGAGAGAAGGTCCAAAGTTCAACAAAGAAAATTTTAGTATATGGAAAGAAAGAATGAAGATATACATCAGAAGCATGGGTGCTCAACACTGGAGCTATGTTGAGAATGCCTATTTTTCCCCTACGGGTACTCTCACCAATGACCAAAAGAGAGAGATGCAGGAGAATGGGCAAGTCATGGAAGCCCTAATTAGTAGTTTATCTGACATTGAGTTTATTGATGTCCAAGATAAGGTAAATCCCAAAGAGGTATGGGATACTCTTGAAAATATCTATGGCGGTGATGAGCATGTAAAACAAGCTAAGGAAGAAAGCCTTAGACGGAAGTTTGAAGACATGCGGATGGTTGAAAGTGAGACCATTCAATAGTATGGAATTAGAATCAAAACTGTTGTCGGAGATATCAAGAGTGCAGGTGGTAAAATGGAAGATTCCACTGTGGTAAGCAAAGTTCTGAGATCCTTATTACTGGTCTATGCAATAAGGGTTGCTGCTATTCAGGAGTTGAGATCAATAGACAAGACTAAGGTATCCCTAGACTCCATCATTGCAAAGTTGACAGCCTATGAGCTAAATAGTTTTGATGGCAGTGTTCAAAAGACTGAATCAGCTTTTAAAGCTTCTGTTGTACCATCCAGAAAAGGAAAAGAAGCTAGCACTAGTGGTGAACCAAGATAGAGCAGAGAAATGGATGATGAGGAGATTCTGATGGCATTTGAAGCTCTTCTTGCTAGGAAACTTCCTAAAGGAACTGACAAATACAGAGGTAAGCTCCCTTTGAAATGCTTTTCTTGTAATTAGATAGGACATATTGCTGTAAACTGTCCTAATGGTGACAACAAGGACAAACCAAAAAGGTTCAAGAAATTCAATGGAGGAAACCAGAGAAACTATTTTGTGGCAGTTGATGAAGGTGTCATAGATGAGGAATCAGAAGATGAAGAAAATGAAGATATTGTGTTTATTGTTGTCAACGAAGATGTGTCAGACAAGAAGGCTCTTGTCTCCCGCTTTGATAATTCCAATGAGTGGATTATTGACAATGGCTGTTCTCACCATATGACTGGTGACCAGAGAAAGTTTCTATCCTTGGAAGAGTATGATGGTGGTGTGGTTTGCTTTGGTAATGATGCACCATGTATGGTCAAAGGCAGAGGGTCCATCTCTCTAAATGGAAAGAGTAGTGCTGACAATGTGTATTGGGTTGATGGTCTCAGACACAACCTTCTGAGTGTTGCCCATCTGAATGATAGTGGTCTCACTCTGGAATTCAGGAATGGAGTTTGTATTATCAGAGGAAAGAGTGGTGAACTGGTGGCCACTGGTATGCAGACCAAAGGTAACCTATTTCAGCTGAATGCAAATATAAGTATATGTCTTATGGCTAAATTTGATGATAGCTGGATATGGCATAGGAGACTCTGCCATGTAAACTTTGATAACAATGTGAAGGCCAGTAAGATCAAGGAAGTTAGAGGGTTGTCGGTGCTAAGCAAACTGGAAAATACCTTGTGTAGAGAGTGTCAATTGGGGAAAATGTCTTCCTCAACCTTTAAAGGTAAACATTTCATTTCTGACAATTTGCTTGATCTTGTGCATACTGATTTGTGTGGTCCTATGAAAACTAGGAGTGTGCAGGGTGACAAGTACTTCATGATTCTCATTGATGACTGCTCAAGAATGATGTGGGTCACATTCTTGAAAGATAAGTCTCAAGATTTTGTAAAGTTCAAATCTTTCAGAGCATTAGTGGAGGAGGAAAGTGACAAAAGGATCAAGTGCCTGAGAACTGATCAAGGAGGGGAATTCACTTCCAGTGAATTCAACAAGTATTGTGAAGAACATGGCATCAAGAGGCAAATGTCTACCCCCCAGACTCCACAATAGAATGGCCTAGCAGAGAGGAATAACCGGACTGTGGTTGAAGCAGCTAGAACTATGTTGATTCAAGGAAAAGTTGTTCACACCTTTTGGAGAGAAGCGGTGAGCACTGCAATCTAAACAATGAACCGGGTACTCATCAAGAAAGGTAAGGATAAAACTCCTTATGAGTATTGGACCGGTAAGACACCTGTAGTTAGCTATTTTAGAGTGTTTAATAGCAAATGTTATATCGAGAGGAGCAAACACCAGAGCAAATTTGATGCGAAATGTGATGAGGGAATATTCCTAGGGTATTCTACCAAGAGAAAAGCTCTCAAGTGTTTCAATAATAGAAGTCAAAGAATTATGGAAAGCATCAATGTAAGAGTTTATGAAACCTCTGAGAAAATTGAGGAAACCGGTAGTGAGCAATCAGTAAATGAATCGGTTGTAACCTTCTGGGAACCAGTTGCTAGTCAACCAAGTACTAGTAACACTGTTCCTACACCAATAGATGTAGATGCTGATACTGATGGAGATGAGGATGAAGAAGAAAAGAAAGAGGAATCTATTAAGACCGTTCCTCGGTATGTCAAGCTGAATCAGGATCCTAAGCAGATCATAGGAGATAAGGATGCAGGAATCCTTACAAGAAGAAAGGTTAGAGAAAACTCATGTATGATCTCTAATTTTGAGCCTAAATCATTCAAAGAGGCACATAAAGATGAAGACTGGTTCAAGGCAATGGAAGAGGAACTTGACCAGATAGACAGAAATAGTACATGGTCTTTGGTACCTAGACCAGAGCATAAAAATGTCATTGGTACCAAATGGGTTTTCAGAAATAAGCTGAATGAGGATGGCACATTGATTAGAAACAAAGCTAGACTGGTGTGTAAAGGATATGCCCAAGAAGAAGGAGAAGACTATGGAGAAACCTTTTCTCCTATAGCCAGATTGGAAGGAGTTCATATGCTTCTTGCATATGCAGCGTTTAAAGGATTCAAAGTATATCAAATGGATGTAAAATCTGCATTCCTAAATGTTGTACTTGAAGAGGAAGTGTATATAGAGAAACCAGATGGGTTTTCCCTATCTGAAGATAGTGACATGGTGTGTAGGCTACATAAAGACTTATATGGTCTAAAGCAGGCACCTAGAGCATGGTATGAATGCCTGCATTCCCATCTTGTGAAGATTGGATTTGAGAGAACAAACAAAGACAACAATATCTACTTGAAGTCTGAAGGAGATCAGATCCTGATCTGTGAGGTATTTGTTGATGACATTATCTTTGATGGAGATGACAAGATGAGTCATGAGTTTGTAGATGAGATGAAGAAAGTGTTTGAGATGTCACTCATAGGGGAGATTAAGTTCTTCATTGGACTGCAGATCTAGCAGATGAAAGATGGAATCTTTATCACTCAGTCCAAGTATGTCAAAGAGGTGTTGAAGACCTTTGGCATGGAAGATAGCAAACCGGTTGGTACACCGATGGTGACCGGTTGTAAACTATCCAAAGAGGATGACTCAGCATTGGTTGATGAGAAGGAATACCGATCAATGATTGGTAAGTTGCATTATGTAGTGCATAGCAGACCAGATATTGCCCATGCAGTTGGCATTACTACAAGGTTCTAGAAAAGTCCAAGAGAATCCCACTTGGTTGCAGTCAAATGGATTCTTAGGTATCTGAAGGGAGCTATTGACTATGGGTTATGGTATCCATATAATAATGATTTTAACCTAAAAGTGTTCATAGATGCTGATTGGGCAAGTAATGTAGATGACTGAAAGAGCACAACCGGTGGTGCATTCTTTCTTGGTGGTAGACTAGTCTCATGGATGAGTAAGAAGCAGAGTTGTATCTCTTAGTCTATAGTGGGAGCAGAGTATGTTGCACCTTTCATGAACTGCACTTAGACGATTTGGATGAAGCATGTATTAAATGGCTTCAAAGTTCCTATATCTGAACCGATAAGTATATTTTGTGATAATACTAGTGCAATTAACATCTCTAAGAATCCAGTTTTACATTCTAGAACCAAGCACTTTGAGCTTAAGTATCATTTCTTAAGGAAAAAGGTTCAGTGTTGGCATTACAGTAAGAAAGATTGTTGATATTCAGTAAGGATATTGAGTAGGTTGTTGAAGATTATTTGATATAACTGAAGAAAGATGATTACTATCTTTATAACATTATTTTGTCATTGATGTCAAGAAATTGATTATCTGATTCAGTATGATGTTGCCATATCTTGAGAAGATTGATTAGAAGAGAAATAAGATGTCGGTAAAAGACACAGAAAGAATGTGATGAATAAGGGGAGAAATAAGTTATTCAATGGGCAACTATTACCAAGTTAGACAATGATGAGATCATGATATTTAGATTGTTTTGATATCCTACATATGTTGTTAATTGTAAGGTTAATACTATACTATGCAACCGAGCAAAGAACCTAGTCGGTAAAACCTAAGGAACTTAGTCGGTAAACCCTAAGGAACCTAGTCGGTAAACCCTAAGGTTATCGATATCGGTTAATGAAGGTGAAATGTCTACTGAGTAAAGTTTAGTATTTACCGAGTTGCAACTGAGTTATGACTATACGCATGGGATGGATAAAAGCATTATTTAATGAAGGACAATGATTAGTTGGAGATGTATAAATGATTGGTATGTCGTCAATGAAGTTTGTTAAAAGATCTATGGCAAAGGAAAATCGGCAAGAAGATCTATAGTGCAGATTGAACCGCAATAACCTTGTGCAAGTTCCAAGAAAGGACTGCAAGTCCCGAAGCAAGGTAAAACATTTTCAGATCGAAAGGATACATTGAACCTAGTCAAGTTTGAAGATCTGATGGCTAAGATTGATCATGGGAAATGTGATCAAGGAGATTAAGTGGTTAGCAATTGTTTATAAATAAAGAATTGTTGATAAACAATGTATGCGGGCAAGTGTAAGCACAGGGATGCTACATAGTGATTACCAAGCATAGAAGCTTGAAGACCTGTTTGATTAACAGTGTAGAGAGCCCAGCAGAGGGACAAGATAAGTCCTATGACTAAATTGCTTTGAGCAAATAAGAATTTGCTTTAGCATTTTAGATGTGAAGTTGACAGAAAATCTCTTAACCGAGTGGACTTAATAGTCTTATACGTAAACCCTCTAGCAAGGTAACATTCTAAATGAGTGTTTGAAATCCTTTGACAAAGTCACTTCTAACAAAGTGAAGATCCTAATAGATTTGAGGGAAATCCCTTAACCGGGTCACATCTAGCAATGTGTTTGTAATCTTTAACATGATTTGCTTTTAACTGAGCATACTCTAGAAGAGTATATTTCTTAGTGGGTCCAAAATCCCACAGTGGTTTTTCCCTATTTGGGTTTCCATGTTAATTCTGGTGTTATGAGTGTTATTATGATTATGTGTTCATAAGTTTGCATTTTTAGCAGTTTTTGGTTAAGTTGCTGAAGTATATGTTACCAAGGTTGAATCTGTTGATTTTATGGAAGTTTAAGTTTGTAAGATTCACCCCACCCCTCTCATCTTGTTAGCTATTGGCATCTATACTTTACATCAAGTATTAGAACTATCAATTGGTATCATAGCTTTGGACTCCAGAAGAAAAGTTTTAAGGTACTTGAGGCAAAGATCCGAAGATGTATAAAAGGGATGCACCGAAGCTGAACAAGTCAAGTTTCTCCACATGGTAGAAAAGGATGAAGTTGCATTTATCAGGTATTGGAGAATATGCAATATATTATCTGGAGAATGATTACATTTCACTGAGCACCAACCCTATGACCTTGGAAGAGATTAAGGCAAAGCAAGAACATATTCAAGCTATGATTGAAATTACATCAGCATTGACCGACTCAGAATTTAATGATCTAGAAGGCTGTAATGATGCAAAAGCAATGTGGACTAAGCTTATATCTATGTATGGAGGTGATGAACATGTTCAAAGAGCAAAAGTAGATGGTCTAAGAGGACAACTTGAATCCATGAAAATGAATGAAGGTGAGAACATAACCCAATACAATACAAGACTAAAGGAGTTTGTCAATCAAATTAAAGGACTAGGTGGAACTATTGAAGAAAAGGATATAACAAGTAAGTTGTTGAGAACCCTTCTACCAGCTTATGCTATTCGAGTCTCTGCAATCAATGAATTGAGGTCTGTACCTAACATGCCAGTTTCTTTGGATGCTACTATTGTTAAGCTACATGCATTTGAGTTAAGTAATTTTGATAATAGTGGGTCTTCGGTAAATAAAGTAGAATCTGCATTTAGTTCTTTTCATATTGGTGAATCTAATGATTACAATGATAGAATGAGTAAGTACTTTGAAGGAGATCACAGTGGAGCAAGTGAAAGATTTCGCAAGAACATGGAAAAAGTTCACAAATTGTATGAGGAAATCAAGAAGCAAGAAGAATTTGAAGCATTATTAGCTAGAAGGTTACCAAGGGGAAAAGGTAAGTATAAAGGAAAGCTACCTTTAAAATGTTTCAATTGTGATAAAATAGGACATATGGCTTCTAACTACCTTGACAAAGAATCTAGTGAAAAGAGATAATACCGAGATAACAGGGAGAAAGATAACCAATACAAAGGACACCGAGACTTTGGAAGGAGAGATAGAAAGACATGTCTAGTAGCTGATGAGGAATCCAACGATGATGAATCTAATGAAACTGATACTGAGGAAGTTCTTTATGTGGCTATTAAGGATGGATCTGATGAGGAAAGGTATGAAGAAAAAACCCTCATATCTCACATAAATAATAATGATTCTTGGATCATAGATAGTGGATGCTCACATCATATGACAGGTGATAAACACAAGTTTGTTAAATTAGAAGACTATGATGGAGGCTATGTAAGATTTGGTAATGATGCACTATGTCTGGTAAAAGGTAAAGGATCTATAACACTTCTTGACAATGCTAATTGTAATGATGTATACTGGGTTGAAGGTTTGAAATACAATTTGTTGAGTGTAGCACAACTAAACAATATAGGATACCGAATAGAATTTTAAGAAAGGAATTGTCAAAGTTCATGACAAACATGGAAAGTTAGCTGCTACCGAGACACAAACAAAAGGTAACACTTTTCATCTTGACTCAACTTGGAACAAGTGTCTTTATGAAAAGATAGATGATACCTGGCTATGGCATAAAAGGTTTTGTCATGTAAATTTTGATAATCTGATCAAAATAAGTAAGAAGCACCAAGTAAGAGGTCTACCAAGTTTGGAAAAACCTGAAAATGCTATGTGTCAAGGATGCCAGATGGGTAAGATGACAAGATCAATCTTTACAAGTAAGTCCTACACTTCTAAAGGAATTTTAGATCTAGTACATACTGATCTTTGTGGTCCTATGAAAGTTTAAAGTTATTATGGTGATAAATATTTCATATCATTTGTGGATGATTACTCAAGGATGATGTTAGTCATGTTTTTAAAAGAAAAATCAAAAGCTTTTCAAATGTTCAAATGGTACAAGGCAAGAGTTGAAAATGAAACAAGACAACAACTGAAATGCCTTAGATCTGATAGAGGAGGAGAATTCACTTCTGATGAATTTAACTTATTCTGCAATGATCATGGTATAAAGAGGCAAGTATCTACACCGAGAACACCTCAGCAAAATGGGATAGCCAAGAGAAGAAACAGATCAATTGTGGATTGTGCCAGAACCCTCATGATAGAAAGAGGGTACCTCAAACATTTTGGAGAGAAGCAATCAACACTACAGTTTACACCCTGAACCGAGTTCAACTGAAGAAAGGAACTATGAAGACACCATATGAGATCTGGTATGACAAGAAACCTAATGTAAGTTACTTTAAAATCTTTGGAAGTAGATGCTATGTTCACAAAATGACAGAAATAGAAAGTTTGATCAGAAAAGTGAAGAAGGAACATTTCTTGGTTATTCTTCTAGAAGTAAAGCATTTAAATGTCTGATCAAATCATCTAACAAAATAGTGGAAAGTGCAAATATAAAAATTGATAAATTTGCAGAAAGAAATGATGAAGGAAATTCCAAAGAACTAGAAGATTATGAAGAGTTCATTTATGTTCAACTGAGAAGTCCTACCGAGAAAGCTGCTAAAGAAAATGAAGATAATGTCCAGTTACCGAGTGATGAAGAAGATCATACAGAACCTACCAAGCCTATATTAGCCAAGTATGTTAGAAGACATCATGCATCAAGTCAGATTATAGGAGATAAGGATGATCCAGTAATGACAAGGAACAAACTGAGACAAAACAAATGTCTGATCTCTGAATTTGAACCGAGAATAGTGAAAGAGGCATTTAAGAGTGAAGATTGGGTAAATGCTATGACAGAAGAGAGTGATCAAATCAAGAAGAATGACACATGGACACTGATCCCAAGACCAAAGGACAAAAATGTAATCTGTACAAAGTGGATTTTCAGAAACAAGCTAAATGAAAAAGGTGAGGTCATTCGCAACAAAGCAAGACTAGTTTGCAAAGGTTACGCTCAAGAAGAAGGAATAGATTATGGTGAGACTTTTGCACCTATTTCTAGACTTGAGGGAGTAAGAACATTGTTGGCATATGCTTCTTTCAAAAATTTCAAGGTATATCAAATGGATGTTAAATCTGCATTTTTGAATGGTATACTAGAAGAAGAAGTTTACATTTTTACAACCTGAAAGATTTGTTGAAGACAGGAGTAAAGATCAGGTATGCAAACTGAACAAAGCTTTATATGGTTTGAAACAAGCACCTAGAGCATGGTATGAAATATTGCACTCTTATTTGATCAAGATTGGTTTTATAAGGACAAGTGAAAACAACAATATGTACATGAAGAAAGATGAGGACAATGGAATACTGATCTCAGCCATATTTGTTGATGACATTATATTTTGTGGTAATGATTCCTTATGCAAGAACTTTGGAAATGAAATGTGCAAAGAATTTGAGATGTCACTAATCGGTGAGATAAAGTATTTTATAGGTTTACAGATATTGCAAATGAAAGATGAGATTTTCATTATTCAATCCAAGTACATAAAGGAAATCTTGAAGAAATTTGGAATGGAGGATTCTAAACTAGTAAGTACTCCTATGACTACTAACTGTAAATTATCAAAGAATGATGAATCTGCATCTGTTGATGAGACACTTTACCAATCTATGATTGGAAAATTGAAATATGTTGTGCATAGTAGACCGGATATAGCACATGCAATAGGTATTGTGGCAAGATTCTCTGCAGATCCCAAGGAGACACATATGACAACAATCAAGAGAATTTTCAGATACCTGAGAGGCACTGAAGATTATGGCTTAGTATATGAAAAGAGGAATAATTTTGATTTAAAAGTTTATACTGAAGCTGATTGGGCAGGCAACATAGATGACAGGAAAAGCACAAGTGGTGGAGCTTTCTTTTTGGGAGAAAGACTAGTGAGTTGGCTTAGCAAGAAACAAGGATGTATCTCACAGTCAACAGCAGAAGCTGAATATGTTGCTGCAGCATTGAATTGTACCAATACAGCATGGATCAAACAACTGTTGGAAGGTATAAATGAGAAAGTTACCGAGCCAGTGACTATATTCTATGATAGCACTAGTGCCATTAACATTTCAAAGAATCCAGTAGTGCACTCCAAGACAAATCATATATCTATAAAGTATCATTATCTCAGAGAAGAAGGTCAAGAGAAGAAAGTTGTGCTGGAATATATCAATTCAAAGAAGCAATTAGCAGGCATCTTCACCAAGCCATTGGCAAGGGACACTTTTGAGTATCTCAGAAGCAAGTTAGGGGTCCTACCCCTATCTTCTACTCGCTGACCGAGTTCGGTGAAAGCATCAATTCGATGAATCTACAGAATATTATGTGTGGATTGATGTTGATTTACGCACTTTAGAAGGTTTTCTAAAGTTGTGCAGGAAATTATGAATAGAGACAAGTTGCTCTGACCGAGACTGAGATGTTACACAACAATCACTTCACAAAGGAAGAAATCATGATTTAGCTCTTTTACTTTTTGGCATTGTTGTCAAAGGGGGAGAAGACTATAAATGGTTTGGTTGGAAGACTAAGGACAGGGGGAGAAGATCGAACATCAGAAGATTTTAACAACTCAAGGATAACAGGAGAAGTTTTACAGCAATCTGAATCCGAATCAATTTGAATATCTTGTTGGTACTACCATTTAATTGTTGGTGTTGCCATCAATGCCAAAGGGGGAAATTGTTGGCACTACAGTAAGAAAGATTGTTGATATTTAGTAAGGATATTGAGAAGGTTGTTGAAGATTATTTTATATAACTGAAGAAGGATGATAACTATCTTTATAACATTATTTTGTCATTGATGTCAAGAAATTGAATATCTGATTCAGTATGATGTTGCCATATCTTGAGAAGATTGATTAGAAGAGAATTAAGATGTCAGTAAAAGACACAGAAAGAAAGTGATGAATAAGGGGAGAAATAAGTTATTCAATGGGCAGCTATTACCGAGTTAGACAATGATGAGATCATGATGTTTAGATTGTTTTGATATCCTACATATGTTGTCAATTGTAAGGTTAATACTATACTATGCAACCGAGCAAAGAACCTAGTCGGTAAACCCTAAGGTTATCGATATCGGTTAATGAAGGAGAAATATCTACCAAGTAAAGTTTAGTATTTACCGAGTTGCAACCGAGTTATGACTGTACACATGGGATGGATAAAAGCATTATTTAATGAAGCACAATGATTAGCTGGAGATGTATAAATGAATGGTATGTCGTGAATGAAGTTTGTTAAAAGACCTATGGTGAAGGAAAATCGACAGGAAGATCTACAGTGAAGATTGAACTGCAATAACCTTGTCCAAGTTCCAAGAAAGGACTGCAAGTCCTGAGGCAAGGTAAAACATTTTCAGATCGAAACGATACATTGAACCTAGTCAAGTTTGAAGATCTAATGGCTAAGATTGATCATGGGAAATGTGATCAAGGAGATTAAGCGGTTAGAAATTGTTTATAAATAAGGAATTTTTGATAAACAATGTATGCGAGCAAGTGTAAGCACAGGGATGCTACATAGTGATTACCAAGCACAGAAGCTTGAAGACCTATTTGATTAACAATGTAGAGAGCCCAGTAGAGGGACAAGATAAGTCCTATGACTAAATTGCTTTGAGAAAATAAGAATCTGTTTTAGCATTTTAGATGTGAAGTTGCAGATAGATTTTTATTATTGTTATTTTGTAAGTGACAGAAAATCTCTTAACCGAGTGGACTTAACAGTCTTATATATAAACCCTCTAGAAAGGTAACATTCTAAATGAGTATTTGAAATCCTTTGACAAGGTCACTTCTAACAAAGTGAAGATCCTAACAGATCTGAGGGAAATCCCTTAACCGAGTCACATCTAGCAATGTGTTTGTAATCTTTAACAGAATTTGCTTTTAACTGACCATACTCTAGAAGAGTATATTTCTTAGTGGGTCTGAAATCCCACAGTGGTTTTTTCCCTATTTGGGTTTCCACATTAATTCTAGTGTTATGAGTGTTATTATGATTATGTGTTCATAAGTTTGCATGTTTAGCAGTTTTTGGTTAAGTTGTTGAAGTATATGTTACCGAGGTTGAATCTGTTGATTTTATGGAAGTTTAAGTTTGTATGATTCACCCCCCCCCTCTCATCTTGTTAGCTATTGGCATCTGTACTTTACATCAAGTATCATAACTATCATTCAAAACAAAGAGATTGCATTGGAACATGTTTCCAGTAAGGAGCAGTTAGCAGACATATTCACCAAGCCTCTCCCAAAGGCTACATTTATGTAATTAAGAGGTGAATTAGGGGTGGTGCTCCTTCAAGAGGTAAACTAAAAGTATATGCTCCACATCAGTCAAGTATTGCATAGTCAAATTTTTCTTCAGGATTGGTGTGTTGAAGGATGCTACTCCTCAGGGGGAGCATCATAATGGAACAGGGAAGCTTATGCCTCCACTTTGGCATTGTTGTCAGAGGGGGAGAAGAAGAGAAGCGGAGAAGATATCTACGAAAATTGGGGGAGAAGATGTGAAGCAGAGAGATATCTTTGTATATTGCCATCAATGCCAAAGGGGGAGATTGTTGGCATTATGTGAACCAGTATGAGGACATGATGACATTGTATGTTGTCATTGATGTCAATATGATGAAGAGGAGAGAACCGGTATATGTGAGAACCGGTATAACACTGTGAACCGACATTTGTGCCAAAGTGAAGTGGTATGTTTGTTTAAGGTGAACCGACATGTGGTTATGGGAACCAACACATGGAAGCTTTGTATGACTACCGGTTGGTAGTCTCAACTTCAGGGTTTCCGGTTGTAGTGCTTCAAGCCTGTGTGGCTCAATCGATGACTTTGTGTGATGAGTTAGCATTGTAACAAAGAACAGATCGTGTTGCCACGTCAGCCTTGTGCACGTGAAGGATCTTGCATGAAGGAGATTTTTCCCATCTACCTCGGGAATGTGCGAAGTCTGTAAACAGTGAAAATGTGTGATGGGTTATCAGCCGCCATGAAATCGGTGGAAAATGAATGATGAAGAACATCTTGAGATTGGATCAAGACTATTGCATTTAATGCAATGTGCTCGATGGTTAGGATTGAACCGTTTGAATTGCTTAACCTAACAGGTTTAGGGTTTAGGGTTTATGCTACTGACCTATCTGTTTCCTATAAGGTTGATGTTGTGTTTCTTTCTAGATTTGTTGGCAAAAGTTGTGTGTGAGTATCCAAGTGAAGAGATACGTGACTCTTGCCAGACCAGAAGAGAGAAATGATACCTGTAGAGTGTAAGTGCAGAAGGTGAAGAGGAGCTAAAGTGCATCTGCATTAACATTAAGTGTTGTTACCAGATCATTGTAATACCTATTGATCTCTAACCACTTCAACAATTGGGAAATCCCTTAACAGGGTAGCTTTAACTGGCTTACTGTAAATCCTTTAACAGGGTGACTCAAAACCATTGAGCTCTTGAAATCCTCTAACAAGGTAACCTTTAACAGGGTTTAACCCTTAACCGGGTATTCTAGCCATCCATTAACCGGGTGATCCCTAATAGGATCGGTTCCTAATAGAACTTAATGTATTAGTCTTTAACCGGACAAGGCTCCTAATAGAGCGGACTTCTAAAGAGTTCAAAAACAGCTTGTGGGTATTCATCCCCACTGTGGTTTTTCCCAATTGGGTTTCCACGTGAAAAATCTGTGTCATGTGTGGTGATATTCTTGTGATAGTTTGAGTGATTTGTGTCTGAAGGTAAATCATGTTGATCTAGTTGTTTATATATCTTTTGATGATAGATTACCTATTCATGCACTAGAGTGAAATGGAAATGAAGTATTAGAATGTATGAAAAGATAAGTGTCAACCGGTTTATGCTTGTCTCAGTTATTCTGGGTTTTTTCGGTTGTACTCTATTTAAGACCGGTGTTACTGTTTATCTATCAATGCACAATGTCTGCTAACAAACCGGTTTAGGATTATGTTTTTGCCTGTATTGATTCACCCCCCCTCTCAGTACCGGTTTGGTACTATCCGTTCATCATTGAGTTATCAAAACATACATCTTGATAGATGGATTTACTGAGTCAAGAACTATACATTCTCTTCAAGAAAAAATAATAGAAATTGCACCCATAGAAGGTAAACGACCTCTAGGGGTCTTCCAAGAAAAGTATGTAGAAGAGATGAACTTTTTTAGCTTTATTTTTGGTAAAACCATGTAAGAAGGAAGTTGCAAAAAGATTTACATATTGAAAAAATGTCCATTGGGAATACAAATTTCAAATTGATCATTTTCTTATCATACCACTAACTCATCTTTAAAAACTATGAAAATACTAATTGGCCAAGTATAATATTCCATATGCATAAGAATTTGCAAGGGAAGATTGAAAGGTAGGACACTACTAGAAAAAGGTGTCAAGTACAAACTAAATATTGAAAAAATATTGCAATCAGATATTGGATACATATATTTCAAAAAGATAAGATTTTCACAAGACTATCTGCAATATCTCAAGAAGAATATTTTTACATGATATGACAAATAGGACCACTAACCTTTTTTATGACATTCACTAGTGTAAAGGAAAGTTGGATCCCATTATCAAAAACATTTGAAGAACTATACATATCAAATTTTACAACCTCGAAACAAAGCCACCCTAATCCATCTTTCAACATTGACATTTTCTCTTTGATAAAAAAGGATCCAACCACTTGTACTTGCTATTACAAATACAGAATTAATGTAATGTGTTTAGATGAAATATTCTTTTGAAAGGTATTGGACTACTTTTCAGTTATAAAATTTCAAAATTAAGGGAATGAACATGACCATTTCATGTTATGGGTTAAAGATGCACCAAGCTTTGTGAAAGATACCAATGCTAGCATTGAACATTTTATGAAAAATATATAACTCGAAATACTAAAAGTTTAGATGATCAAATAGCTAGATTGCATAGGCATCATCACACTAAACAATGTAGAAAGAAAAAAGGAAAAAAAAAGTGTCTCTTTGGTTTCCCACAACTACCAATAAGAGAAAGAACAATTTTTTAACCATCTCTTAACAAAAGATAAGACACTATGCATGTTGTTGAAAAACTTAGATCTCTTTTAGAAACTCCAAGTTATGATTCTTCAGTATCCTTTAGAGATTTCCTATTCAAAATAAACATGACTGAAGATGAATACATCCTAGCCATACAATCTACATTTCTTGGGCCAATGTTTTTCTTAAAAGGAAAGCTAGCTCACATATGGAACAATTCATTCCAACCCACATTCCACATCTCTAGAAAGAAAATATAGATGCACAATTTGTTCTCAATGCATATTCTTTAGCAACATATTGTAGCTCTTACATTACAAATAAAATAACTCAATAGAAAATTCATTCAATAAGATATGCACAAACTACAAACCACATACAAAATAATATTGACGTCATAAATATAATAATGAATCTTGGCAATGCCTTTCTCAAATTAGAAAAAATGTCCAATCAATAAGCTGTACACATTGTGTTTTCACTTCCTCTCAAGTGGATATGCATGTGATCACAATACATCATCAATCACTTGTCAGGGAAATTTGTTCAGTCCAATGCACATAATTCACTCAAATAGCTACACCTATAGGAGCATCCAGGATATCAAAAATGATAATCATGGTGCATGTACCACCCAAGGTCATGGTATAGATGTATGAGGATGCTCTAATCCTAGATTGATATAGTCTACTACTCCTCCATGCCTCTAATATAGTGGAAGATGACACCATGTAGATGGGAGCATCAACCATCTATGAAATTCTCTCCTCTAATGAACTGTATATTTCACAAAATATTTTAACATGGTTTGATATTTTTCTTTTAATTTGAGATCACACTCTTTTTTAATTTAAACATCCTACTTACAATATTTTTTAAAAATGTTAAAATATGGAAAAACAAATTTAAACCGGAATCGAATTGAAAGTATTAGAACAAAAAAATTGGAAATAAAATGGATAGAATAACAATCCTAGAGAAAATTGATGTAAATGCTTAGTGGTAAAATAGAATGAAGAGAAATATTCTATATCTCTGATATCCAATATGAAAATACAATCAAGGTAGTGTGTTTATATATAATCAAGTGAGGAGTGGAGGTAGCAATACTGGCCAATGAGGAGAGACCACTATGATTGTCTAAACATAGTAAATGCACCTCCTCATAGCATGACGACACCTCAATACCCACTTGTCTTAAGTAAACATGCTTTGTTAAAATAAGCAATCTTAATTAAAGTGTAGGAAAAACCTAGGAAAAGGGAAAATAATAAACCCAACTAGGAAAATAAAAACCTACACCAACACTATCTCTTAAGCATAGCTTAGGTGGGTGAAAATATGGGTCCTGGAAAATGAAGCTTGATGAGGTACCCATGTACATAGTATTCCCTCTAATAGAGAAGAATCCACACCCCCCCCAAAAGAGGACACCTGCCGCACCCCAAGAAAAGCTCTCAAATGAATGAACTTGCTCTCAATTAAGGGTTTAGTGAAGATGCATGAAGTCTAATCTAATGTCTGATAGTACTAAAGATCAAGAACCTGCTCATAAATCATCTCCCAAATGTAGTGCATGTGAATCTTTAATGTGCTTGGTCCACTGATGGACTAGATTGTGATAAATCAGAATGACACTCTAATTGTCATGCAAAAGATGATTGTAGGCCTTTGAAATGGAATGCCAAACTCAATTAGAATATCTTGAATCCATATGGCCTTATTAGAAGCATTAATTGCTCCTCGATACTCAGCCTCAGTAGATGAAAGAGAAATAGAAGATCACTTCTTGCTCGACTAAGGAATTGGACTAGAACTAAGAGAGAAGCAATACCCTAAAGTAGAATTGTGATCTCGAGAATAGCCAGCCCAATCTAAATCTATATATCCCACCAAGTCAATATCCACACCCCCTGCATAGTGAATCCCATAACTATGAGTTCCCTATACATAGTAAGGAATCCTCTTAGTTGTCTTTCAATGTAACTCACGTGGTTCCTGCATTAACCTAGAGACTAGGCCCACACCATATAAAATATCAAGCCTCATGTGAGTCAAATGTATGAGGCTTCTAACCAATTGGCAATACAAGGTAGCATCCACCAAGGGTAGACAACAAGAAGCCTTAAGTTTGACTCCAGATAGAAATGGAGTTAGTGCAACCTTACAATCACCCATGTGAAATATAGAGAGCATATCAAGAGTGTACTTAGGTTGTCCAATGAAGATATCAGATGGTGACTGAGTGATCTCAATCCCTAAAATGTAGTGTAGTAGGCCCAAGTCTGACATCAAAAAATGATCATGAGGGAAATTTTGACTACCTTGATGTGGGATGAGTGACTCCCTGTGATCAACAAGTCATCAACATAGAGAACAAGGAGGGTGAGAGTATCATATTGTTGTAAAATATAGATGTTCATATCAGAATGGTACCAAGTAAACCCAACTAATAGAAGGGAGAAGTCCATATTGGTATACTATGCTTGAGGGGCCTATTTAAGGACTTAGAGAGACTTCTAAAGGTGGAAAACAAGTGAAGGATCCTAGATGAACCATTGTGGTTTCTCCATATATATCTCCTCTTGAAGATCACTATGAAGAAAATCACTCTTCGCATCCATCTTATGATCTTCCTAGTGATGGGCTATAGAAATAACAAGAATAAGTCAGATGGAATTCATCTTGGCAACTAGTACAAAAGTCTTAGAGTAGTCGATCCTAGGAACCTGGGAGAGTCCTTTGACAACCATATGAGCCTTATGCTTATCAACTGACCCATCTGGAAAAAAATAAATTCAGTAGATCCACTTGCACCAAACAAGTTTCCTTACCTTAGGAAGAGGTACTAAATCCCAAGTATGGTTCCTCTCCAAGGAATTAAACTCCTACTACATAACGACATCCCACTCAAGGATGCCTGAAGCTTCTCAAAAGGACTATGGTTTTAAAGCTGTAGCAAAGAAGAGATGTGGAGGATGCTCGAATTGTAACCTTGGTCTTCTCTCATATAAAGGATCATTGACCCAACCAAGAATTGACTCCAATTTCTAATGAGCCCAAAGAGGCCCATTAGTTGGAGAATGAGGAGAATCTAGAGGAGAATTGTCACCCTCTGAATGATATCTAAGAGAGGAGGAAGATGAATCTTTATCATCATCATTTGAAGTGGAGGAATAAGACTCCTTAGAAGGAGCGAGAAGATTAAAATCCTCAGAATAACTATCATCATGAAGTCACAATGTCTCCATAGGAATGAAAGACAAAGAAGTGGCAAAAGAAGAACTAAAAATATCCTCCTCAAAACAAACACTCCTCTCAATGAAAATCTCATGTGTGGTGGGATGAATAATCTTGTAGCCTTTGAAACCATCTGGATACCCAACAAATATGCAAGGCTTTCTCTGCGGTTCCGTAGCCTTGTGTTTCTCTTCTAGAATGTGGGCCCTTGCAGGAGGCCCAAATACTAGAAATTGTTTGACTATGGGTTTCTGACTGGTCCAAGCTTGAAAAGGAGTTACCCCCTTCACAACTTGATGATGAACCTAATTTTGGATATAACGTGCACAGTTGATGACCTCTGCCTAATACTAAGGTGTCAATGATATGGAGTGAATCATCCAATTAGCCATTTCCTTCAAGGATGAATTCTTACATTCTACAACTCCATTTTATTGTGCAGTGTAGGGAGGTGTGTGTTGAAGATCAATGCCTTATGAGATATAGAACTAATCAAACCTTTGGTTGACATATTCCTCCCCATTATTGGTGTACAAAACCTTAATGGTTTTCCCTGACTATTTTTCTGCAAGCTTTGAATTCCTAAAAAGACTCAAAGACTTCAAACTTTATTTTGAGAAAATATACAAAGGTGTATCAAGAAATATCATAAATGAATGTCAAGACATATTTGTCTCTACTGAAAGAAGGATGTGGAAATGGTCCCACCAAATCACTATATACTAGCTCTAAAAGTTGTGTGGCTCTCCATGCTTTGCCTTTATCATTTTTTTCTTCAAGATGCGTTCCAAGAATGCATCCCTGACAAAATCCATCAAAAAATCTTAGAGAAGGCAACCTTATAACCATCTCATACTGATTGAGTTGCTGCAAGTAAAGATATTTCAAGTGGCCAAACCGATGATGCCACAAACAAATCACCTCATCCAAGTGAGTGAGAAATTAAAGTGAAGGAGAATCAGGAACAAATTGAGAAAAGTGATACAGTATGGACTGATGAACTACCCTTCCCAATGAAATTGTAGACCCATCTTGCATCCCACTAATTAACACTATATCTGGAGTGAACTCAACCCGCTTGCCAGATCTAGTGTGAGTGATCTAATAGATAGATAGGAGATTAATTGACAAGGATGTAACATAAAGAACATCCTAACATATTCCTTCTCCCATGTCAACAAACCCTCTCCCATGCACTTCAATAAGAGTGCCATCACCCAATAGAATAAATGGCATAGAACATGACTCCTAGGAGGAAAAACTATTTTGTGATGAAGCCATGTGGTGCAAAGCACCCAAGTCGATAATCTAGGAATTAGGTTGTAAAGAAACAACAATTAGGGCCTTTCCCTTTGCTTTCCCCTTACTTGTGTCCTTAGAAGATTTGAGAGATGAAATTGGTTTGACAAAATCAAGCATCTTGATGTTGTTATTTACAAGAAGATGATGTTGGCCTAGCTTGTTGTTGAGTAAAAAGACTGATCTATCAATGCCTGATACAAACTGTAGAGATATGGATTGCACTAGAGGTGGTTAGTCCCTTGTCACAAATCCCGAGGGGAGCATTGACCATTTTCCCAACAATCTCTCCCTCAGCATTATCCGAGGGGATTCAAATCTATGACCCAATGCTTTGATACCATTTGTTGGCCTAGCTTGTCGTTGTGTCAAAAGACCGATCTATCAATGCTTGATACAAGTGTTGACCATTTTGCCAACAATCTCCCCCTCAACGTTACCCGAGGGATTCTAACTCATGACCCAATGCTCTGATAGCATTTATTGGGCCAACTTGTTTTTGCATCAAAAGACCGATCTATCAATGCTCGATACAAACTATAGAGATATGTATCACACTGGAGCCAGTTAATCCCTTGTCACGAATCCCGAGGGGAGCGTTGATCATTTTGCCAACAGATGAGACAAGTGATCAATTTACTTCTTCAGACATTTATGTTCATTGTGACCATTTTTCTTACAATAGGAACACTTAGTTTTCTCCTTCTTGGGCTTATAACCTTTTGAAGAAGATGCATCATTAGCTACTTTTTGTGTAGCTAGCTTCTATTCTTGCTTAGAAGACTCTTTTTGATCTTTTGTGCCCTGATTTGCAGCCAAGGCATGAAATTTAGAGGGATTAATTATGCCCATTTGAATCAGCTTATCTTGTTCTTTTGTGAGTTCATTTGCAAAATCATCAAGAGAAGGCATTTTATAGCTAGTTCCTAATGCACTTTTCATGGCATAGAATGTAGAAACAAAAACTAAATAGTTTGGACCAAGTTTGGAAAGAATGCTTAGAATCAATTGTGAATCTTTCGTGTCTATCCCACACACTTTCAATTACAATCTTACAGCCTTTAGTTTTGTGAAGAAGTTCTTATTTATATCAAAATTATATGGATTTAACCCTATTATCTCATTCTCCAATTGGTGTCACCTTAATTCATCTTGTTTACCAAACAACCCTTCTACAGTTGTCCATACATAATTTGGAGTTGTAACAGATTCAACATGAAAAGAAGACTAGGAGATACAAATATGCATAGAGTACCATAAGCTTTGTCACATTTGTTAAACCATTTTGGCTTTTCTACAAGTAGTGATGGTTCAGTTTCAAGATCCATAGTTACTCTAAACAACCCCAACTTTTTAAGATAGATTGTCATTTTTTACTTCCACTCATAGTAGTTATAGGGTGTGAGTATTGGTACTATTGTTTTATCCATTTTAATGCAAAAAGTAAGATTGTTTGTTGTGCGGAAAAAAAGAAGGCAAATATAAACACAACACATGAGATACCCCGCTTTTTACTCAATCAAAATGACCCCCCCACAAAATCGGTACTTTATAAGTTAATGTGTTTACAATTTAAAATAGGACCACTAGATGGGAAATGAAAAAATATGCACTTTTGCAAAAAAATGACACTCAATTTCAAGCTATCGATAAATTTTTTATAGCATGAACAAATTCTCGTAAAATGGTCTATTTTAATATATCAGCACTTTAAACAATAAAAAATTGCACTTTGCCAATAGAAAAGATGGCCTTCAAACCACTCATTGGAATTGTACTAGAATATAGAATCAAATGGTGTTAAGGAAAAATTGACCTCTTGCCAACTCGGGTCTCCCTCTTTGTCTTCGATAGACAAAAAACAAGGTTTTTAATTACACCATTAATTCTAAATACAATTTTTTTAAAAATAAATTGTTTTCTCTCACAAAAATTAAAAAATAATAATTCCTTTGTATAAACTATAGTATTTTGACATCATATGAGAGAAAATGAAAAATATTGTTGGCCATAATTGAAATTGCCATTGAACAGGGAGGTAAGGTTACTTGTTTTGGGACTGATTGCAGGTTGTAGAGAGTGATGAACAACATATCCTTCATCAAATTGATTCAATGCTCCTTCACCAAATTGATTTAATGCTCCTGCAAGATTAATGAAGCCAAATCTCTAAAATGGGAGGAACGAAAAGTTGCTACAAATGCATTTCACGTTTTTGAAGAAAACACCAGATTTCAGCACCATATATCAACCAAAAATAGTAAATATACTTGGTAAAAAGCTTCTTGGGGCATAGTGTGGCTATGGGCCAGCTATTTGTGGCTGGGAACAACAAGAATGCATCAAAAATATGATAAAAAATGGCGATCCAAAAGAAAAATGGTCACTCCAGAAAAAAGATCTTTGCCAAAGACTCTTGTGTCCAAATATAGACAATATTTATATAAAAATGGAGGTTTTTGGGCCTTTAGACATAATGGAAAGGTCTACTTGAACTCAAAACACCTCTAAGCTTCAAAGCCCTTGTTTCATAGCTACAACAAATGATCTTCGATTTTAGTGAAACAAAAATCAATCTTGGCTTTCTCGAGCCTCCTAGATTGAATGGAAGAGAAAGTAATGCTCCCAAAATCCTTCAAAATGTTGCAAGCACCTAAATCAAGAGAAATACAAACGTGCAATGACAAGGATTATTAGATCTTCATAAACCCTTTTTGTTCTCCAGATCGTACACAATACAAGAGAAAAAACAACAAAGTTTTACAAAATCACTACAAAGATCTAATCTTCCAAAACAAACTCTAATACCATATTAAAATCTAAAAAAAAAGATTTAAACCATAATCAAATTGAAAGTATTATAACAAAAAACTGGAAATAAAATAGACAGAATAACAATACTATCTAAGAAACTTGATATGAATGCTTAGTGACATAATAAAATCATGAGAAATCTCTATATCTTTGATATTCAATATGAAAATACAAACAAGGTAGTGTGTTTATATAGACTCAAGTGAGATGGAAATATCGACCAATGAGGAGAGACCACCATGAGGGTCTAAACATAGTAAATGCACCTCCTCATAGCATGACAACACCTCAATACCACTTGTCTTAAGTAAACATGCTTTATTAACCTAAGCAAGCTTAATTAAAGTGTAGAAAAAACCTAGGAAAAAGGAAAATAATATATCCAACTAGGAAAATAAAAACCTAGACTCTAACAAAAAAAACTTATTACAAATTATTAAAACATAAAAGAAATTACATATCTACACATTCTTGACTTTGAGCTCCCTAAAAGGGTATCTTTAGATTTTTAAGGAAATTCATTTTGTATATACAAAATATAGTAGAAGTGGAAACTTTTAGAATTTTGTGAGAAAGAGTGACGTTAAGTCAAGATTGATTTTTGTTTCACTAAAATTGAAGATCATTTGTTGCAGCTGTGAAACAAGGATTTTGAAGCTTAGATTTGGAATCTAGCCAAACAATTTTTGGATGGAAGGATTCTGGTCAAAACCCTTCCAATCGAGATTGTTTTGGCCAAAATCCTTCTAGATAAAAATTGTTTGATCAAATACTACGTGGTCGACTACCTACTAGATGAAAATGATTCAAGTGGAACCCATATAAATGAGAATTTTTTACAAGTTTTCTTCCATCAATTCAACCATCATTCAAGCATCTCCAATAATTAAAAAAAACTAGTATTTCATTAGGGAAGTAATCAATTTTGTTGATATGATGGTTTTCAACTCATCATTGATTAATTTTGAAGATTTAAGACATTATTCAAGGTTAAATATATGATGATTATAGAGGGTTGTATACCTACAACTAGTAGTGTCTATTTGTCTCCTCCTTATACATCTTTTTTCTCCATTATTTATTATTTTGAATATATATAATGTTGTTAATTTTTATTTTCATTCAATCCAAGTTTTATCCTTGGGTAGATTTTACTTTTTTTTTTTGTTAATTAAATCCCTAATCCACTCTAGAATCCATGGGCTAATTTATCATAATCATTCCTAAACCATCCCTAGTCATCCCAAGTGACATTGATGAATATTTAAGGATGATAATGCATCACTCTATTTTGATATTATATTCAAGACTTCCCTTACATATCTTTTGAAAGAAACAATGCTACCACAAAACAAATTTTTAAAATTGCGTATAGTAATCCCAAAAACCATAACAAAGATACCCAATGAGTCTTAAAAATAAAATATCAAGTTCATGCAATCATGCTTCTCACTTTTTACTAAAATAGACTATATAAGTAGGCAACAACAATTTTATTTACACATAAAGATGTTCAACCATATAACAACCATTATCCATTTTGAGAGTGTGCAATCTTTTTTGTTTAGAAATATGTTTTTACATAAATATTTAGGATGAAAAAATATTCAAATTCATTAGATAAATGTGTTGTGGTGATCACTTAATGTACATTAAACAATACTAAATTAGCCAAATAAAGTATAGTGAAACCCTTAATTTTATCTCCACTTGATCCAAATCATATTTTGATATACATCGGTTTGGATCCTAATATTGTATCCCATAGATGTCTCCTCACAATAATATATTATATCTTAAGCTTCCAATTCTCTTTTTTTTTCCTAATAGCTGAACTCTATTTATATTCCAAATTTTATTTCTATATCTTCCTATAGTACTCAATCAATTCCTCTTATGTAGGCTTTGGCCTTAATAAAGATTAAAATAAAAACTATTTACTCAATATGTCAAATACATATGTTTGTTAGGGTCTAATATCAAAGCTATGTCAAATCAATAGAAATCCTTTATAGGAGTATCTCTAACTAGTGCTTTGGAATTTAATTATTGCATTATAATAGTACCTATAGTGTCCCTATGAATAATAATCTAGAATTCTATAAATAGGATGAGTACTACACAAAACCAAATAATATTACATTTTGTATAGGATTTGTTGTTATAACATTTTAACAATTTGTTATGCTATTTGTTTTTGCTTAAGTTCACTTAGTTGTCCTAATGCTTCATTGGTTTCACTTTGGAGTGACGTATGTATTCAGTAGTTGTTCCTATGTACTAGCCAAATGTAGTGATTGTTTTTTGGTGAGATGGAGATTTTCTTGGCAATTGACACTCAATTGGTTGGTTTCAATATGTTGTCATTGATGGCAACATGGAAACTTGTTCTGGCTTCATATTTTGGTTTAGTTGTGTACCGACAAGCATTTCACAGACACTTCACCAACACCAGCAGGTTGGATAGATTTCTTTGGTTACCGACAATGCAAGCCGACATAGTTTAGAATCAGGTTATCGGTATTGGAGGCCAACATCTTTTGGATCTGGCATCGGTAATTGTTTTTGATATTCATGTATTTATGTCTAGCTGACATGTACATTCATATTGTAATTATCTTTGTAAGCCAACATAAGGTATGTTGATTTGTAAAGGGTATATAGGTCAATTGGTTAGATCATTTTTGATATATGAGATGGATAGGTATTGAGAAGGAAATAATGAAGGAGATGCAAAATATATGAGAGAGATTATGTATGTGAGGATATTTATGTAAAGGGTTATTCCGGTAAGGGTTTAGGGTTTCAGACTGGAATAGACAGAGCTTAACTAGAACTATATTCAGGCATAGAAGATGCTATCTTTGTAGTTCAACCGTTTCTCCGAATTGTAGTCTAGATTTGTATGTAGTGAGTGAGGCTCCTTTTGTGATTGAGTAGTGTGCTCTAGGCTATAAGCTTCCCTGCAAGTGCAAGCCCCTATATTTTGTAATATCTCTTCATATGGCAAGTGAGTTGATATTGGGGGTCACAAATCCCACCATGGTTTTTCCTCTTTGAGGTTTTCCAAGTATAATTTGTGTGTGTTATGATATTCATTTATGTGATTGGCTTATTGGTTGCTTTACTTATTTCAATTCTCTATGTACCGGTATACCAGTTGGTGTATGCATGTTTTAATAAGGTTGAAATTGCTCATTCCAGTAGATCACTGATTCACCCCCCCCCCCTCCCCCCACCCTCAATGTTTTTGGATTCCAACAATTGGTATCAGATCCTTGTGCCTCTGAGGAAGTTTAATAGCTTGAGGAAGATCCTAAATCTTGAATCCATGGATATGATTTTGGAAAAGCAACTTGAGATGACACTTGAAGATTATGATGCTGAAAGGATGAAAAACTTGAAGTTACAAAATGAATTGAATTTTTCTTAGGAATTCATTCTTGTCCTATAGGAGAGGTTGTCATATGTTCAAGCTAGGAGGAAGGAAATTTTGCAAAACCAGGATGATGAAGAGAAATACGCACTTAAGGAATAGTGTTAGAAGTCGAGTTAGGAGAAAATGGTCATGAGAAATGAAATGCAAACTATAACTATGAGAATGTCTAAGGAGATTGGAGACCAGAAGAAAAAAGAAGAAAATCTTGATGTATCTCTAAAGAACAAAATTAAAGAATGTGGTAGGTTGGTTCATAAGAATGATATGTTGAGAACTGATTTAGTACAATCCCAGAGTAATGAACAAGAGCTTGAGAGAAAAATGATAATTCTAAGAGATGATTTGACTATTGCAAGTGAGCATAAAGAAAAATTCAAGATTAGTTCAACACATCTAGATGAGTTATTGAAGAGACAAAGGCAGAATGGAGATTCCAGTGGACTTGGATTTGAACAAGGATAGAGTTCTGGTACTGCAAATGAAGATCAAAACCATAAGACACTAGTAAGGAAATTTAATGCTTATAAATTTAATGGTAGATACTTTGTTTGTAATAAATTTGGTCACAAGGCTAGGCAATGTAGAAATAGAGCAAATCAGAACCCTGATTCTACTCCCGATCAATGTTGTAAATGTAATAACTATGGACATAAGACAAAATATTGTAGAATGAATGTTAAATTTTATGCATATGGCTAATTAGTGCAGGTCTAGCAATTATACTAGTTTTAGAAAAGCAATTCAAAAGAACAATGTTACATGTTATGCATGTAATGAGGTTGGACATATTGCTAAATTATGTAGAAGCCAAAATTCACTAGTTGGTAATGGAGGATCAAATGAGAAAGGGAAAGAAAAGGATAATGAAATCCAGCAAGATCATACCCAAAGATGGGTGAGGAAGTCAGAAGATCAATCTACAGATGAGAATGCTCTGGTTACTCAACCAATAGAGGAGGTTGCTCCTACACCGATAACTAAGGTAGATGCCTTAGGGGTAGGAAAAATTCATGAAGATACTGCTTAAGCCCTGGGAAGAGGTTCTGGAAGATGTTCCAGACATTGGATATGCTTATCCACAATGGAGATGTTTTATCGAGATCTGGTATCTTTCACCGGAAGTCATTAATATCAATGACGGATTAGGGTTTTTCTTAGAGGATAAAAGGTCGAATTCACTTCATTTCTGATCAATAGGCATTTAGAGAAATTCAAAATGATTCAAAGGAAGTCTAAGGTGAATTAGTGCGATCGATATCATCTTGAGCGATTTCACTAGCGATTGGAAGAGGTCTTTAGGGTCTTTCACTGACAGTGATTCAGAGGTATTTATCTTCAATCATAGAAGCAGGATCATCACCTGTACCTATGTTTGTTGCAAATCCGATTGTTGTTGAGGTCAAGGACCATCCCAGGACAATTTTCAAGCAATATCCGCATGTTGCTACCCTGGATGATTTGATTGGCACTTTTTCCCATGTTCTGGAAGGATTCATGTATGTTGAAGATGTAAGAGGCTACATTTACTGTCATATTAAGGATTTGGGAATGCTTAATATCAAGAGCATATACATGAATGAGTTAATGGAAGATTCTAGAAATATTAAAACTAAATACTAGCATATTATTGATCTAGGGTTTACCGACATTCTAGATATTCTAGAATTTGAAGATGAAATTGTTAGGTATGTTTTGATCAAAGTGCATGGAGAGCTTATCTGGTTGGGTAGACCATATAAGATTATGAAGGAGGCCATCAGGGAAATCACCAGTTTATCGCAGGTTGGACAACATCCAGAGAAGAAAGTTTCAAATGATCAGGTTAACAAGACTACCGGTGCAACATTAGATAGGCGATCAATCAGTATCAATACTATCATTGACACAGATATCAAATTCGGTAGCATGGTCATTGGTTAAAAGGTAACTCAATCAAATCGACTGAATTTTGTTTCTAGCTCTTGCATTTATGCAACTCATAAAATGATGAGGGAGAATGTGAAGTTAGATATATTTGGTTGGATGTTGGATTAATTATTGATAAACTTAGAAAAGATTAATGGAGAAAAGAAAGGAACTTTCCAGTATGGTAACCTAATTGTCTGTTTAACGCAATTTTTCATCAATGAGATTCCTGGTTTTGGGAAGAGAAAATAGGCATTCGATATCCCGGTAGGGAGGAAATTAAAATAGTCTATTGCTACATTGGGTAGTCAGAGAGATGACAAAGTATGGGGTTACTTTAAAGTATTTAAAAAGGCTATGAATTCTTGGATGAGGGTTCCTAAGCACATTGTCGAAAAGTACTCAATTGGCATATGCTTCATGGTCAAGAAAGATGAAACTTTGATGGAAGCTTTAAAACCCCAAAATATTTGATTGAGGAAATGGGTTATGAAGTTGATGCACATATCCTTCATGCTTATGCACAAATGCTAATTGAGGTACTTATTGATGAAATTGTCAAAACCTTTGGCACTGCTAAAGAGAAGAAGCAAGAGATTGAAACTGAGTTCAAGCAAAAGAAGAGAGAGAAGAATGAAGGAAAGGCAAGTAAATTGTTGAAAACGTTTCATAGGACATTAAAGCGTTGATTGATGTTGTTCTGAAGAAGGGCAAGAAGAGGAAAGAACCTAAAATATTCATTGAGCCTATTGCATCTAATGATGGCACACTCCTGGCATTCAAAAGATTAATAAGGAAGAAAATTGAAGAAACTAAAGTAGAGGCTAAGAAGAAACTAGTTAGGAAAGTTACTATCAAAGTACAGGAACAAAAGAAAGCACCAAAAGAAACACCTTTAGCCCCATCCAGTACTGGAAGAAGGAAGAAGAAGTATGACATTGATCTTGAAATTGAATCTAGTAATGTAACTATTATTCCACCAAAGACTTGTGCAGAGTTATTTGATGAAATTACTAAAGATGGTATGTTAAAGAATGCACATTTTTATTATGAACATTTAGATAATGATGAACAAAGAGAAGTAGAGGAAGTAGTTTTTTTATATTTGGATATTTATAAGAAAGCCTTGTTAGAAATTGAAGACCAAATACCGGCATAGTTGTATGATATGTTAGATGCTAGAAGACTATCAACAATGCAAGAGGACAAGCATATAAAGATTCAAGAGTTGCTATCTGTTTGTGTTTCTATTGCTCCAGAGGAGATGGATAAGACACTTGAAGTTGTAGATAGGAAAATCTTTAACAACAAGCATATAATAATCAGTCTTATGCTAGGAAGGGTCAATGAGATAATCAAGGAAACCCACAAGACGTGGGTTAAGTTCTTTGAAGAGAACCATTGTTTTTATACTTCACCAGAATCTAAGACAGATACTACAGACATCCTTGTTGAAGGGAAGGGTAAAGGTATTATGGGTACTTCACCCTCAATTTTGAAAAACATTAAGATAGTGGAAATTGAGCCCCTGGTAGATACAAATGTACAAACAAATGTTGAGATACTAGAAAATACAAAGAGTGTAAAGGTTGATAATGAATAGGTTACTAATGTTGAGGACAACGGTCCTTCATATTAGATTGTACAGGATGAGGATAAAGTTCCTAGGGAGGAACGGACAGTTATTGAGACTGCACCAAGTGGCGAAGTCACTAGTGCAAGTGAGGAATCTATAAAGGTTAAATAATCAGAGGAGAAGAAAGAGGAATCCGGCAGGGAGCCCATAGTGAGTCCATCATTGTTGTCAATTGACACCTTGTAGGTTGAAAAAAAATCATAACTGCGATAAGTTCTACTGAACTCATGATGATGGTTGCACAAAAAATGATGAAGGAAGGATCTATGGATAAAGGTGTTATTGATCAGTCTATCATTGTTTTGCATAGACTTATCCCAAAGTGTAAATTTGGCAATGACGAGAGCCCATCTGATAGCCTTAAGATAATCATTGAACACATTTCAAAGGATTTGCAGTCCTTGAAGTAGATATCAAACTGACAAGCACTAGAGAGATTCATGCAAGCAAAGAGAGCTACATTTGATTAAACGATTGAGTCTGAAAGGAAGGAAATCAATGATAAGTTGAAATTTATAGATAATTCTTTAAGGCAATGTACAAATATTTATAGAGTATGTTGTAACATAGGTCTGCTCACAGCTAAGTCAGATAAAAAGATTAAGGACATTTAGGAAGGACATTTAGGAGGAGATTACAGGTATAGCCAATTCTTTTGATGGATTGAATTCATTGACTACATCCATTGGTGGTCAGATTTTGGTTTTGGAAGCCCAAGTTTTTACTCTTGAGAGGGAAAAGAAAAAATCATAAGAAGAGCTATAATTCTTAGAGGTTTGGTGAGTCCCCAGTTGGATTCCTTAAGTGTACATAAGGAGTGTATAGATATGGTTGGTAAGCCCACACCGATAGAGTTAAATGAGAAATAGTCATTTGCCCATATGCTACATGGACTTGTATCTATTTCTGACACTTTCAAATCTGGTTGGGATACTTATCTAAAGTTTTTGGAGAAGGCCTATCTGAAAATTTTCAAATATATTCAGCTCTGGTAAGGTATTTTTGGGATATTCATTGTACAATATTTTTCATTCTTCGTCCTGGTTTTTGGTATTCTTTTTGGAATTTTTGATGGAATTGATGTCAAAGGGGGAGTGATATAGATGTGAAAAATAAAAAGAGGGAGTTGTATACATTAGGGGGAGTATAGGTTAAAACATTAAGAAGATATGGAGTATTTTTTATTGATGGTTATTCAACTCAGGGGGAGCAAGTTCAGGATGAAACCGACAGTTGGAAACCATGACTATTTTTCAAATGAGTGTTGCCATCAATGCCAAAGGGGGAGATTATTGGCAATTGACACTCAAATAATTGGTTTCAATATGTTGTCATTGATGGAAACATGGCAAATTGTTTTGGCTTCATATTTTGGTTTAGTTGTGTACCGACGGGCATTTCACAGACACTTCAATAGCACCAACCGACTGAATAGGTTTCTTTGGTTAACAACAATGTAGGACGACATGGTTTAGAATCAAGTTATCAGTATTGGAGGCTGACATCTTTTGGATCTGGCATCGGCAATTATTTTTTATATTCATTTATTTATGTTATCTAGCCGACATGTATATTGAATATTGTAATTATCTTTGTAAGCTGACATAAGGCATGTTGATTTGTAAAGGGTATACAGGTCAGTTGGTTAGATAATTTTTTATATATGAGATGGATAGGTATTGAGAAGTAAATAATGAAGAAGATGCAAAATATATGAGAGAGATTATGTGTGTGAGGATATTTATGTAAAGGGTTATTCTAGTAAGAGTTTAGGGTTTTAGACCGGAATAGATAGAGCTTAATCGGAACCGTATTTAGGCATTGAAGATGTTATCTTTGTAGTTAAATCATTTCTTTAGATTGTAGTTTGGATTTGTATGTAGTCAGTGAGGCTCCTTTTGTGATTGAGTAGTGTGCTTTAGGCTGCAAGCCTTCCTGCAATTGCAGGCCACTATATTTTGTAATATCTCTTCATATGGCTAGTGAATTGATATTGTGGGCCACAAATGCCACCATGTTTTTTCCTCTTTGAAGTTTTCCATGTATAATTTTGTGTGTTATGGTATTCATTTATGTGATTGGCTTATTAGTTGCTTTACTTATTTCAAATCTATATGTACCAGTATACCGATTGGTGTATGCATGTTTTAATAAGGTTAAAATTGATCATTTTGGTAGAAAACTGATTCAACCCCCCCTCTCAGTGTTCTTGGATTCCAACATATTTTACCATATAGACACTCTTACATTAATGTTTTGTTTGAGGTGACTTATCTTCTGTTGATCAGTATTCTTCATATTATTGGCAGTTGTATTTTTTACTAGCAGTTTACTCTTGTATAGTTGAGTAGTATCATTTGAGTCACTTGTTTAGATTCATGTGTCATTTATGTCTTTGATTGCCATATTTCTTGCCTTTGTTTGCAATATAATTGTTTGAGTTTTGTTTTTGGGGGTGAAGAAGTTGAGGAAATACAACTTCAGAGATCCCAAGAACACCTGCATGCAAATACCTATCACAAGAGAAGAATGGAGGCACATAAAGAAAAAAAGAAAAAATGCTCTGAAGAAGAAAATTATCATTCAAAAAGGGAATCCATGTTAACAAGTACAATACAATCATTATAAAAGGATAATAGCAACCCCAAAGAAACCCTAAAGGGATAATGTGTATTTAATAATTAGAATAATTATTAAATACCTACAATATTTATTAAATGCCTAAGTTTAGCTTAAGCGTAGAGTTTAATAGACTAATAATTAAATAAATAATTATTAGCTAATACAAGATAACTCTAACACCCCCCCTTAAGATGAACTTAGGGAGTAGCTAAAAAACTAAATGCATGAAGCAAAAAATGCAACTACATGATGAAGGCAAATTTGGGTCCCGACAACAAGGCCTGATGAGGTACCCAATCACAACCAAATCTCTATGAACTGGAGAAATAGAGAAAACCACATGGGAAAACACTCTACTCCAAAAAGAGATGGAAAAGCAAGAAGAACACCACTAAAGTAGGAAATAGCTGCAAACACTATCGAATAGTAACTGCTGATCTGAAGAACCTACACTGAAATAGAACATGACCAGGTAGAGAAGAATATAATCTGCATGAGTGCCCTCAAATGACACTACTTGAATCAGATGGCAAACAAAAGAAAACAACTGAACTCGAAGATACAGATGGCATGAGATACCAAAGCCTAAAGAGCTGATCAATCGAACCACGGAAGCATTAGAACCAACAGGACAAACCTCCCCATAATGCTGAAGAGGGAGAGGGACAGATGCACTGAAAAGAATGGCCAACAAGAACTACATGATGAAGAACCAGGAACATCAAAGGTGTAGAGAAAGTACATGGTGTCATGGAAGGAACACTCACTTGACACACATCATGAGGTGAATGTCGTGGAAGGAACACTCAATGGACAATGGTAGATGGCAAACAAGACAAACATCAACCCCCCCATGGTACTTTATAAGTAGTGCATGTACAATAAGGCACAAGAGGTGCAAGATTCCATGTAAACAATGCATGATGGCACTTTATCTCAGTGCATTTGCATAAATACAAGCTACAATGATAAGAAGACTGGAAACAGAAATGAGAACCAAAATAGAGACATCCTACCCAGAGAAGAGATCCCAACACCTGAAACAACCAAGATATCCACCAGAGTGCTGAAAAGAAAAAAACTAAATAAAATATGTATGGAGAAGAATCTGGAAATAAAACTCATATGGATGGAAATTACACAGAACAAGCTTTCCAACTATATAAAGTTTTCGAAAAATGAAGTTCGGATGCTCATTCTATGGCTCCCGGAGTGCAAAAAAGAGACCCCACTTTGACTGGAAAAAAACATAGTCAAACAAAAAAATTGGAAAAAATTACCAACATGATGAGGTTCGGCTCGGAAACAGCTTTCTGACACCTATTCGTTTTCGAAAAAATGACTCCGTATGCCCAAGATATGGCCAAAAAAAAAAAACCCTCTTTTTGGGCATAAAAAGGTTAAATTTTTTTTTTTTTGACGAAAATTTTCTGATGCATTTGTAGGTACAGTTGTATGGATTTTTGTGCCTTGTAAAGCATGCCAATGAAAAAATCATGGCCCAGATGCACTTGTCACCGAAATAGGTCGAATTATATATCAAAATGACTAAAAATACCCTTCAAAAGCCAACGGTGAGGTCTATTTTGGCCCAAACTGCTCTGATTTTTTTGACAAATTTCTCAAAATTCGTGCCCAAAAAAGCAAAACCAAAGAAAAAATTTTAGAACCTAAATTTGTCAAAAAATTGACAAATTTTATATGGAAATGGGGATTTTGGGGTGTTTTGAGCTCGACAATGAGGTCCGTTTGAGCCCAAAATGATCAGAAACAAAATAGCTACCTCATATCCAAAAAAACTTGAAACCCTCCTCCAAAAAATCTTCCAAAAAATCAGGAACAAGCAGCAACAGATGTAGGCTCTTATACCATGAAGAAGTTGAGGAAATACAACTTCAGAGATCCCATAAACACCTGCATGCAAATACCTGTCACAAGAGAAGAATGGAGGCACATAAAGCAAAAAATCATAATTGCTCTAAAGAAGAAAATTATCATTCAGAAAGGGAATCAAATTGAATGAACAAGTACAATACAATCCTTATAAAAGGATAATAGAAACCCTAAAGATATGCAACCCTAAAGGGATAATATGTATTTAATAATTAGAATTATTGTTAAATACCTACAATATTTATTAAATGCCTAAGTTTAGCTTAAGCGTAGAGTTTAATAGACTAATAATTAAATAAATAATTATTAGCTAATACAAGATAACTCTAACAGGGGGCACTCATGCAAATTCTTATCTTCTAGATCCTAACCATCCTCTTGGTTTTAGAGGAGGATCTTCATTCAACACTCTAGTAGTTATCATTCAGTATTTGTTTGAACAACTTCTTTGTTCTTTGAGGATGTTCATCATCTTCCTATTCTATTTGGATATTTTATTGGAAGATTATTAGTTTTTCATTCTATGTTGAATACCCAACATAACTGCTCTAGGGGGGCCGGATAATTTTGGAAATTCAAAATAGATTATTAATAAACAATACTAACTTACTTTAGCAATAATACATTAATATTGAGCACATAAGAATCAACCATCAATACATGAAGACTAGATTTATGTGAAAAACCCAAACAAGGAAAAACCACTGTGAGAATCTAACTCACAATATAAATAATAATGTTTGCAATGTTTTAGGCTTACTAGCAAGGAGCACCAACCCTTCCAGGAGTTGCAAGACTAAGGCATAAAATCTTAAGCAAGATACAAAGAGGACTTGCTCAACTAAAGATCACTTCTTCAAGACAAGATACAAACTGTTGTCGAACGATTCATTGTTAGTCAACAACTAATGAAATTGTTGAATTGAAATTGAGAAGGATTCCCCTAAATATAAAATTATCTTTGAATAACTATATTAAGCGACCAACATCATTGAAAATATCTATAATAATCTTCACTAGCACAACACTCTATCTTGTAGAATATATCACCCTTAAAGATCTTCTCAAACTGACTTTCACACAACCACAAACTCAAATCTTGTTGCAAATCATTTGCATGCACTTCTGACATAATTCACTTCTCATTGACACTACAATTCATCCATCTACACATCTTAAATATAAGATACAATATTAAAATCCTCATTAAGGGTTGACTAAAACAAAATAAACAATATTACACAAAATAAGCCACTCGAACCTAAAATAATCAATTCAATCCACTCAAGGAGAAAGAGGGCACCAAAACATGTTACAATACATCCTTCCATGATCAATCCAAAAATCCACACATGATAAATCATGTTGGAGTTGAGAAACACAACACCACACCATAGGAGCCTAAAGATCTTCTGCAAGCTAAAACAATCTGTCACAAGGAGAAGCAATGAAGCAAGAACAATCTCCAGAACAAAACACAGGAAAATATGTTCAAAAGAGGAGAGATCAATATTCACCAAAATGTGTAGTGTCATAAATGATACAAAGAAAAGAAAAATAACCTCTAATAGGTCAAGAAACCCTAAAAGGGAAAACCTAGGCTTGCACATAATAATTAATAAAAGAATTAATTATTGTGCACCTAATGTTAGCTTAAGTGTAAACAAATAATAGGGAACTTAAAGAATTAAACAAATATTGTTTAATTAATCAAGTAAATACCCAATTACTCTAACACCCACCCTTAAGCTAGACTTTGGGAGAAGCTAAAGTCTAGAACAACTACTAAAAGCAGGAAAGATGGGTCCTGACAACAAGGCCTGATCAGGTACCCAAATACAATGAAATCTCTATGAAATGGAGACAAAGGAGAAAACCCAGTGGGAAAAAAATCCTCTCCAAAAAAAAGATAAAAGAACATGTTGAAAGAAGAAGAAGGAAGGAAGGCCTCATAAAGACCCCCCAAGGAAAACTTCCTTCACCCCAAGCATAGAGTGCAACTGAAGATAGCGTGGCGATGCAAAAGGTTTTGTGAAGATGTCTGCAACCTGCTCAGCAGTGGGAATGTACTCCAAAATGAGAACACCATCCTGAATCAACTGGTAGATGAAATGTATGTGAAGCTCAATGTGCTTCGTCCACTGATGCTCTACCGGGTTGTAGGAAATATGAATAGACTCTGATTGTCACACCAAAGAATAGTGGGACTATCAAGAGGAAAACCAAACTCAGTCATCAACTATCGAAGCAATAAGATCTCTTGATTGGCGAGCACAATAATGCGGTACTCAGCCTTTGTAGATGATAATACATGAGTAGTCTGCTTCTTGCAAGAGCATGTGATAGGACCAAAGTGAAGATAGAAAACAAAGCCAGAAGTAGACTTCCGATCAGTGACATCACCAGTCCAATCTGAGTTAGTGTAGCTAACAATGTGAGGGTCCCCTGATGTATAGTGAATGCCATGAGAACTAGAGCCCTGAATGTACCACAAAATACATTTGGCTGCTTGCCAATGACTCTCATGAGGATCATGGGAGAATTGAGAGACAAGACCAACCACAAAGGAAACATCAGGATAGGTGTGAGTCAGGTACAACAAACTACCAACCAACTGCCTATAAAGTATAGAATCTACTGAAGGAGTGGGGCAAGCGGTGGTCAAAACAACCCCTGACTGAAATGGAGTGGTAGCAGGCTTGCAATCAAGTATGTCAAAGTGCCAAAGCATTTCAAGAGCATACTTCTGCTGGTAAATGTAGATCCCATTAGAAGACTAAATCGCATGAAGACCAAGGAAATAGTGCAGAAGCCTAGGATCTGTCATCTCAAACTGATCCATCAAGGCTCACTGAGTATGCTGAATAATAGAGGATGAGATACCGGTGATGAGGAGATCATCAACATATAGCACAAGAATCAGGATCTCACCCTCAAGAAGCTGAATGTACACTGTGTGATCAAAATGACTGTGGGTGAACCCAGTGGAGAGAAAAAAAGAATCCATCTTCTCATACCAAGCCCGAGGGGCCTGTTTGAGACCATACAATGAATGCCAAAGTATGCAAACTAAAGAACTATCTTGCAAAAATCCCTGAGGCTGCTCCATGTAGATTTCCTCCTGTACATCCCCATGCAAGAAGGCACTCTTCACATCCATCTGAAAAATAGGCCAACCCCAAGAAGCTGCAAGAGATAATACAAAGCGAATGGAGTTCATCTTGGCGATAGGGGCAAAGGTCTCGGAGTAATCAATACCCTCAACCTATGATAAACCCTTTGCAACAAGACATGCTTTGTACTTATCAATGGAACCATCAACAGCATACTTGGTGTGATACAAGTAGCGGCACCTAACCATCTTTCTGCCTTTAGGAAGAGGACAAAGATCCCAAGTATGATTCCTCATCAAAGAAGAATACTCCTCCTCCATAGCAAAATCCCACTCAGGACGACTGGTAGCCTCTAAAAACTTCTGAGGATAATCTAAAATAGCATGAATCAAAAGACTAGAGCCCATAGTATGAAAACGAGTTTGATGAGTATCGGAAGGATTATCGGCCAGAGGACCAGCTGCCTCAACAATAAAGCGAGCCCACTTAGGCATTTGAGGTGGAGCAAGTGGAGGTGGGGATGGTGGATCATCAGCACCATCATCAGAATCATCCTCAAAAAGATCCTGAAGAGATGTAGTGGGAGGAGTAGGCAGAGGAGTAGACATTGGAGTTGGGGTATCCACTATGGGAAAGCGCTCATGAAACTGAACATTCTATCAAAATAGGACCTCTCTGGAATCAGGATCAAACAACCTGTATGCCTTAACATCCTCATAATAGCCAACAAAAATGAGTGGCTGACTCTTCCACTCCATGGTTTTCCTCTGAGCATCAGGAATAAAAGCCCATGCCTAACTACCAAACACTCGGAAAAAAGAAACATGAGGCTTGTTATGAGACCAAGCCTCCTCAGGAGTCATATGTCGAATATCTTTGTGAGGCATCCGATTCTGAATATAGTTTGCACAATTGACTGCCTCAGCCCAAAATAATGAATCCGTGGACCTGGACTGAATTATACAATTCACCATCTCCCATGAAGTTATGTTCTTGCACTCAGCGACACCATTCTACTGAGGGGTGTAGGGAACAGTAAACTGATGTTGCAAACCATACTCAGTGCAAAAATCTTTGAAAGCCTGATTCACATACTCTCCCCCCATTATCTGTACGTATCGACCGAATAGAACAACTTGACTACTTCTCAACAAATGTCTTGAAGATTCGAAATGAATGAAAAAAAATCAGACCTGTACTTAAGAAAGTACACCCATGTGCATCTGGAGAAGTCATCAATAAAAGTGAGCACATACTTGGCCCCCAAAAAAGGAGTGGGAAATGACATGAGATCACTGTGAATCAACTCCAAGGGTGCAAAAGCACGAGGGGCTCTTCCCTTCAGAAAGGGATCTCTGTGATGCTTGCCAAGAACACAACCATGACAAACACCATCAGTGTAGGAAATCTGTGGGAGCCCAAGAACAAGTGCCTGTGTACTCATCTGCTGAAGATATCTGTAATTGACATGGCCCAAGTGCTCATGCCAAAGCTTACTCACTGAATCTGCATGTGCTATAAGAGACGAACCAACACCCACAAAGGGCTCAAATCCATCAAATCTGTATAGACGATATGCAGTAGCCACACTCCCAGTAGCTACAACCAAATCAGAGTCATGGAGGTCCTGAATAACCACATCATGTGGTGAGAAATCAATTGTCTTACCAAAGCCAGAGTACCCCCATCCAATGAGACAAAACCTGAACCCAAGACTGAAAGCTGAACTGAGTCACCCACTGCAATCTGTGAAGTACCACAAGAGGCAAGAGAAGTAACCAACTGCTGAGTGTGAGTCATACGGTGAGAAGCACCAGAATCAAGTATCCATGTGGACCCATAGGTTGAAGCTTGAGCAGTGAGAGCATGAGCTTTCCCTGTGGAAGGAGAAGATGCCTAAGGTGAGGAGATGTGATGTTGCTGCATGGCTTCCTCTAAAGCCTCTAAACATTTCCAACATCGGGAAATGAGATGTCCTTCCTTGCCACAAAAACTGCAAGTATCTCTTGATTTCTTCTTAGTATTGGAGGAAGACTCACCAAACTATGAAGATTTCTCATGCTTGGGAGGAAATGGTAGTTTAGATTTAGACTTATGAGTAGGTTTGGAGGGATTCTCACTACTTGTAGAAGGCTTCTTCAGCTTCGATTTCTGCTTTTGTTTCTCCTTAGAGGACTGAGCAACCAATGCTTTGTTCTTGGATCCTAAAAGCATATCTAGCTGAGAAAGATGAGACTTCTCATGAGACAAATGCTCACAAAAGACATCAAAGGTAGGCATGGTGAAACAAGCACCCAAGCCATCCATGGTGGAGTAGAAAGTAGAGGCGAAAAATTGAAAATGACCCTGAAGCTTCAAAAGAATCAAATGAATGCACTCTATGTTAGTCTTAATCTTGCCACATCCCTGAAGAATAGATCGGGTAATCTTGAACTTGTTCAAGAATTCCTCAATGGTGGGAAAGGAATCAGGTGACAAAGAAACCAACTCTGCCTCAATCTGTAATGCCTGAATCTCATTGACCCTCTCGAAGAGAGACTCGAACTTCAACCACATAGCCCGAGGAGTGAGCAACTCATCAAGATGAAATCAAAGACTGTCAGAGACATGCTAGGAGAGCAAACCCATATCCTCATCCATCTTGTTCTTGTGCTGAAGAAGCTCATAAGGACACTACAATATTGGCTGAACCTCATCCAAACAAGACCACAACCCTCATGCCTTAAGGAGCCTCATGATGTGGGGCTTCTAGGTGTGATAGTTGTGTGAAGTCAACAACTCAACTGAAGGATCGGCCATGAGAAGAAAACTATGTACCTACACCTGCACCTGCTTGTTGGTTTTTTTTTTATTATTATGTGATCTTTTAGACTAGACAGAAGATGCAAATGGGTTTGTTTGTTTTGAGAGTTTTGGTGTTTGTGATTTCTGATATAAATGACAGAAAGCAAGAAAAAATACCCCCCGCAATAGATAAACCCAAACCCTAGTACATACTGATGAGAAGGAAGTAGTGCATAAGCAAAAAAAATTCAAACTGATATCTCATGTACCTGATGAAAAGTCTAAGAAAAAAAATCACAAATATGAATAGAGCATGCTAAGAGCTTTCCAACGCCTATTCATTTTCGAAAAATGGAGCCCGTTTGCACAATCTACAGCTCCTAAAGTGCAGAAAAGAAGCCCAACTTTGACTAGAAAAAAGTATAGTTAAACAGAAGATGCGAGAAAAAAATCCAACTCCATGACGTCTGGATCGGAACCAACTTTCCGACGCCTATTCATTTACCAAAAACCGACTCCAGAGGTGAAAGATAGACACAAAAAACAACCCCCTCTCAAAAAAGACTAGAGAGTGGAGAAGGCAGAGGGAGGTGGCCGTGTTAGGCCCAATATGGAAAGCTAATGTACTGAGAAGGGAGGGGTGAATCAGTACTGAAAACTTTTCTTGAATAATAACTTTACTGTTATGCATAAACAGAATAGTGCAATAACATAAAATAAATTTAAAGCAAATAGATAACAATCATACATGATTCACTCCATAACACATATATTTTGGGTACGTAGAAACTCTTGGTTAGAGAGAAAAACTGTGGTGGGGATGACACCCACAACTTCACTACTGCAATAATAAAGAGTGCTCGGTTAGAGCTACATTTTAGCTATTTCTGATAGCTTACCTTGTTAGGAGTAACAAGATTTGTAAGATCTACCTTGCTAGAGGATTTTACAACATTTAATCTGAATGCTGCACCTAGTTAGAGGCTTTACAATTTATAGACTTGATTAGAGTCTTTTACCCTATTAAAGGTTTCTCTTTCAACTTCACAATATTATAATAAAATCATTACAAATATCTACAACTTTACATCTGAAATGTTATAGTAGATTATATGCGCTCAGAATAGATTACCTTGTTTATAGCATACCTCAGTAACCCATATAGTAACTCGGTAAACCCTTCTGTTTACTTTGTTCTTCGACTGTTCTCTGAAAACCTTCTCAGTGACCTCTGTGTCTCTGTAACAGTCTTCTTTTTATGCATACAAACACACTTAACTCATGCTGTATAAATAGATCTCTTAAGACGGTGATCCAATTTATTGCTTCGATCTTACAAACATGATTCCTCGAATGAATAACTATACAAAATATTTCATTGGTTAGATTGATCTCAAAATCATACACAATCTTCTGGTGCAATTTCCAATGTGATAACGGTTCGATGTGCCTCAATCTTGTAACATGTTTTCATATGCATGTCCAGGTTCAATGTATCTGGTAACACGTTTCACTTGGTGTATGTCAACTCGGTGTGTCATCTTTACTGCTTGGTATCCATGAAAAGATACTCGATAGACAGCTCGGTGTGTACTACGTTCTATGACTGCTTTCTTCTGTAACCGACTAGATTGTGCATACCGACTTCTCTGTGTATACCGACTGCATGATTCGGTAGTGCTAACCGACTAGAGTATATAGTATGACTTTGAATATAAAAACTAATGGCAACTTGATAAGTAGTAACAATCTCCCCTTTTGACATTAGTTGAGATGTTTGACAAAACTACTTTCAAAGTCATAACTCAAAAATCTATATACATTGCAAAATGACTATACTTGACAATATATACAATAGTCAATGAAATAGTATATTCAGATATACTCCCCTTATCATTATACTATACATAACTCTAATTTTGCATGCTCGGTTCTGTGCTTGTGTGCTCTGGTTACTGTCCTTGGATAATCTACATACTCTACTCGATATACTCCCCCTGTATACAATACTTCGAATACTATATGAAAACTATTTCACCAAAACTATATCACTCCCTCAATATATTATATTACTCCCCTTATATAGTATCACTCCCCCTTTTTGACAAACATAAAAAACTTAATTTCCATCTGGGGGTGGTAACTGATCAAAAATGGATTTATACTTTATCTAGGTGTCGGTGAGTGCGACAGAGAGGGCATCCTTTACACTTTCCATTAAAGAATTTTGTGCTTGAATATCAACCAATAGGGATATTAAGCCATCAAGAGTGTTTCCCTCTTGTGTAGTAGATAGGCATGTAGCTCGGTTAATCAGTTCTTGAACTGATTAAAGATGAGGAAGGAATAATGTCTGGAGTGTCATTATATCCATCCTGATCTTGTGTTCTTCATTTCTTAGTTCCAATTGTTGATCCATGAGCTGTTGAAGCTTGGTATAAAATTTTTGAACTGAATTGGGCTCAGTGGTCAACTTATTTGAGAGATCGGTGATCTCTTTCTCAATTGCATCAGTTTTATTCTTGATATCTTTAATGAATATAGAAAATGTACAAAGTTTCTGAAATAAATAAAGAATATGCTTGAGTTGAGGGGACAACTCAATAATGAATTTGACAAGTTTGACTTTGCCAATAGCTAGAGCTTTCTGTACCTCTTCTATCATTTTTGCAGTAAGCTCCTTGTCTTTTAGCTTGCTCATGTACTCAGATGCATCTACTCTAGATGTTTCTATTTGATTAAGGAGTTCATCCAGTTGAATGTGGATGGCTGCATCGATTGACACTGTAGCTGAAGGTAGCATATCTGTCACCAATGTCTTCACCTTCTGAAGTACTTTATTCTTCTTTTGAATGGCCATCTATTTTTCTTGTTCGGCCTTTACTTTGTATAGTTCACCGAAATCAATAAGTGCTTGCCCCTTTAATTTTGAGATATCCACATTGGGAAACACTATTGGTTTAGATAAATCAACTTTGAAACTATGTTTTTTCACCTTCTTCTCTTTTCCTTTGGTTGGGTGGACCAAGACAATAGCTTGAGAGGCTTGCTAACCCTCAGTAGGTTGCTCGGTAGAGGCAACACTTTGGTCAGTTCCTATAGCTGCTATGGTGTCTTTTGGTGTCTCGGTACTGGGTGTCTCAGCTGCTACATTTTCGATGCTTGAGGGTGCTTGAGAGGTCTGTTCTTGAGTTGTACCTTCTGCTACTTCAGACTGGTGACCTTCGGTGCCTTGTGCTGTATCCTGAGGAGCTTTGGTAGAGACAAGTTGATTGATCGGTGGGTAAGGCTAAACTTTTTCTAAAACAGATTCACTAGATACAAGTTTTGATTATGTAGTGCCTTCTATCATTTCCTGCTCCGGTGCTTCTGCATCCATGACATCTTCATCAATTTGAATAGTGTCAGTCAGGTCTTGCTTGGTAGCATCAGGACCTTGTTCGGTGACATCAATAATTTCAACTTTAGATTGTTCCCCGACGTCCTTGATTTTGAAGATTTCCTGCCATTTTGCTTTTGTCTCATTTTCTACATCAATATATAGCCCATTCATCAGTTTTAAGGCTCTCTGTTTGACAAGAAATTTTGAATTGTAGGTTGTCAAATGTTCATTTATTTCTGCTATAGACATATCAGGAAATAGATGGACTAGACTTCTTTCTCTAATTTGTTTCTCCGAGTCCATTGCATATTTCCACCTATTATCAATATGCAAGTAAAGTTCATTTGGAAGTGACTTGACTAGTTCTAATGGAGCTAGCCGAAACTTTAGAAGTGTGCAGATGACAGCTTCTTCAATTTGTCTCTTCTCATCATTATTCCTAGTCTCATACTTGACATATTAAATCCTCCAAATCCACCATATTCTTTTAGATTGGCACAGAAGTTTTCAACACTATGTATATTTACCTTCTTACTCTTTACAATCTAGAATTTGTTTGCATCTTCGGATTCTGTATCACTAGACTCTTTTGCCAGAATGAGTCTCTGAGTTGATTTCTTATAGGTCTAGGTTACCTTGGTAGCAGTAATTTCTTACTCAGTGATGCAGCTGATGCTCTAGTGTTAGGTCTCTTTGTTGGAGGTGGAGTCGGTAGGGCCTTGAAGTGTCCAGTTTCTTTCTTTTCAACACTATACCCTTAGGAAATTTAGTGCTTAGTGTTATAGCTTCCTCTTGAGCTTCAGATTCCTCTTCGATGATGGCAAGAGTGCCTTTGACAGGTGTAGATCAAGAGTCTTCTCCAAATTTCTCAGATAATGCCTTAATCATCTTTGTAGCCTTTCTTGTAGCTTTGGGTACTACAATGCTCATTTTTACCTTTTCCTTAACTTCTTCATAAGTTCCATATCTTAGCTCGGTAGCATGCCTTGGTAATGAAAGATATGCATCAATTTGTTGTTGTGTGATATCAAAGTCAATCTCATAACCCATAGGTGGCAAATATTGAGTTCTTGGTTCCACAACATTCACATAATAGTAATCAGTATCTACCTCAAAGCATATGTCATCCTTATATTTCTCCACTAGTTGGGGTGGAATCTGGTACCTGTTGTGCATCTTCTCTTGAAATTTGCTGAAGTAGTCATCCATTATATCATTGAAATTATCTCCCAACTTCTTGATAAAGTCATTAATCTGATGGGTGATTGGTCGGTGTAGCTCCCAAACTACTTTACCGACTGATGGAAAGAATTTCTCAAAGTAGAAAAAAATGCATACAAGAAGTGAACCAAACTTCAGTGTATTTGCTGAGTTGTTCTTCTTCGGCTTCCTTATTGTGTTCAAATTCTCAAATAGGTTCTTCAATAACACTTCACATAAGTCAATTTTCATTCCCTTTTTCACAATTTTATAAGCTATGTCAACTGCGGCATAGGGTACACTATTTTCCCTTGCAGATTGGAAGAAACAACAATCGATTACTCTAATGGTAAACTTAAGTTCTGCATCAATGACATTGTTTAGTTTCAATCCTCTGTAATCAGATTCTACTCCGGTTAAACTAATTAACTCCTTTTGTGATATCATCTTATGAGCTCGTGCATGATCATAGATAGGATAACCAGTGATCACATGAATGATTTCCTTAGTGATTTTGAATGGTTGCTCTTCTAGCCACATGAAATCATCATGAACTCTACTTAGAACAAACTTGACCCATTGGGGCTTGAACACACAAGGGTAGGTTAGGGCTTCAGTCAATCCCTTGATTCTGATGTGTTCATACTTGCTGTTTAATACACCATCAGTACATATTTCATCATAGGTGTCTCTAATCTCAACATGATTGAGTTCTTCAACACGGCATTTGGTGAAGAATCTCACATCTTCAACTAACAAGACTCGATCTAGGATGAGTGAAAAGGTGGTTTTGTCATCTGGTTCAGAGGCGACTTTAGGAGTCAAAGTGTATTTTAGTGAGGGCTTCTCTATATTCTTGACAACTATGGGATCTTGGATCTTGGGCACCATTGTAGATTTCAGGTAAAAACTTAGCAAACTATCCTTAGGGTTTGACGGTTTACAAATGACAAACGCTTCACACTCAATAGATAATAACAATTTGATAAGATCGGTAAGCTAGCTTAACAGTGTGATGAGATTTGCTGTAAATACCTTGAATTCACTTAGAATGAGGTTTGATCACCTTGGAATCGCTCTGCTATGCTCTTTCGAAAACTTGGTAAGTGTAAATGACCGCAAAAATGCTTTTAAGTACACAAAATACCTTATCGAGCTCTATGCAAGTTAGGTCAAATATATTAAATGCACTCAGTTCACCTTTTAACCAATTTACTCTCTTTTTTTGTTTTAATTGAGTAACCAAATTTCCTTCATTTACCGGCTTGACAGGCTTCCTGTATTCACCGACTTGACAAGTTTCCTGTAAAGTACTTTTGATAGAATTTCAAACTTACTAATGCATCTTAACTATGCAGATTTTGAATTTAGTACATAATAGAATAGGAACTGTTATGATTTTAACCTTCAAAGAATGCAGTCCCTTCGTACCTTTTGTGATTAATTTGGAATAGGTGCACCTAACTCGGTAGGTAAGGTGCTTTCTTCATTTGACACAATTTCCTTCTTTTTCCAAATCATCTTTAATTTCTCTTTTATTTCTTCAGTGTCTCCTCTAGGTTGATCTCTGCAATCTCCAGCTAAATGTCCAACTTTGTGACAATGAAAACATGCCATACCAGGATTTCTCCATGATCTTCGGTTGTTCATTCCAAACCTTATAAAATAGTTGGCACTAATATGTCCATATCTTCCACAACATTCACACCATACCCTTGTGTTGTAATCCCATGGTACTGCTACATATTGTTGGTAAGGATTTGTGTGAGTTTGGTAACCTCTAGTGTTTTCTCGGTGTGCAGACCACATGTAGTTCTTTTGCTTAAGCCAACACTTCTCAGTACTATGTCCATATATATTGCAGTTTCTACAAAACCCTTTGTATTTTGCCTTCTGATAGTTGTTAACAGACTTTGTCCTACATTGATGAAATGTGTGACCATATTTATTGCAATTGTAACAATAACCATTGGACTTAGTGATATTTGGTTGCTTACCTTTTCTGATTTGGCATACGTTGGTAGTATGACCTTGATTTCCATAGTAGTAGCAAATAGGCTTCTTTCTTTTGATGTTATTCATGTTTCAAGCTTTCTTTGATGATTCTCCTCTCTCGGTAGTATGAATTCCTTTGTAACCAAGTCCTGCATCTTTGTTGGGTCTTCTTGTATTCAATTGCTCATCCAACATCTTTGATGCTTCATAACTCTTCTTTAGTGTTTCTTTGGATTTCTTCTCTGTTTCAAGTTCATCAGTCAACCTTGATACTTCAAGTTTCAATGCTTGATTCTCATCATTCTTTAGAATTGCTTCATGATGTGCATAACCTAGTTTATTTGTCATATTTTGTTGAATCCCAGTCAACCTTATGATTTCATCATTCTTATCAGATACTAAGACTTCAAGTTGTTGTTTCTCTCTCTGTAGATCTCTTGCTTTATCCTCAATTGTCCTCAATGCATCTAGATTTTCAGTCATCTGTGTATCGAAATGTTCTTGTTCTCTTTTCATTGCTTTTATTTGATCAACCAATGCTTTGTTCTTTTCTTTCAATACTCCAATCATTTCTTCAGTTTCTTCAGATATACAATTCTCAGATGATGTCTCAATTTGTTCCACTAACTCTTGAGAATCCTGCAAGTCATTAGATAATCTTCTTCTTACTTTCAGAGATTTTTGCATTTGTCTTTGCATGTCTGCAATCACTTGATTAGCATGATCCAACTCTTCTTGTAGATATACAATCCTCCGAGATTGTTTATAGCCTTCCATTGATAAGATCTTTCTCTTTAGGTAGTTAAACCCTTTTCCAAGATTCGAGCTCTAATACCAATTGTTAGGCCCAATATGGAAAGCTAATGTACTGAGAGGGGAGGGGTGAATCAGTACTGAAAAACTTTTCTTGAATAATAACTTTACTGTTATGCATAAACAGAATAGTGCAGTAACATAAAATAAAGTTAAAGCAAATAGATAACAATCATACATGATTCACTCCATAACACATATATTTTGGTTACGCAGAAACTCTTGGTTAGAGAGAAAAACTGTGGTGCGGATGGCACCCACAACTTCACTACTGCAATAATAAAGAGTGCTCGGTTAGAGCTACATTTTAGCTATTTCTGATAGCTTACCCTGTTAGGAGTAACAAGATCTATTAGATCTACTTTGCTAGAGGATTTTACAACATTTAATCTGAATGTTGCACCTAGTTAGGGCTTTACAATTTATAGACTTGATTAGAGTCTTTTACCTTGTTAAAGGTTTCTCTTTCAACTTCACAATATTACAATAAAATCATTACAAATATGTGCAACTTTACATCTGAAATGTTATAGCAAATTCTATGTGCTCAGAATAGATTACCTTGCTTATAGCATACCTCGGTAACCCATATAGTAACTCGGTAAACCCTTCTATTTACTCTGTTCTTCGACTGTTCTCTGAAAACCTTCTCGGTGACCTATGTGTCTCTGTAACAGTCTTCTTTTTATGCATACATACACACTTAACTCATGCTGTATAAATATATCTCTTAAGACGGTGATCCAATTCATTGCTTCAATCTTACAAACATGATTCCTCGAATGAATAACTATACAAAATATTTCAATGGTTATATTGATCTCAAAATCATACACAATCTTCTGGTGCAATTTCCAATATGATAACGGTTTGATGTGCCTCGATCTTGTAACACGTTTTCATAAGCATGTCCAGGTTCAATGTATCTGGTAACACGTTTCACTTGGTGTATGTCAACTCGGTGTGTCATCTTTACTGCTCGGTATCCATGAAAAGATACTCGGTAGACAACTCGGTGTGTACTGCGTTATGTGACTACTTTCTTCTGTAACTTACTAGACTGTGCATACCGGCTTCTCTGCATATACCGACTGCATGATTCGGTAGTGCTAACCGACTAGAGTATATAGTATGACTTTGAATATAAAAACTAATGGCAACTTGATAAGTAGTAACAGGCTCGAGGGTAGAGGTGGGGGTGGTTAGGTTGGGCGGAGGTGGTGATCCCAAGCAGAGTGGATCCTACGAGAGGAACGGCGACAACGGGGATCTCCAGGCGGAGCGGCGACAGCGGCAGGGGGCCGGGCAGGGCGGTGGCAGACGGGGATCTTCGGGGAGTGGCCAGTAGCGGGGGTAGTCCCGGCAGTGGAGGCTGGAGGGGCCGGCGGGGGCCACAGGGGATGGATTGACAAGTCTGGTAGGACGTACGGTGACCGGACTATCAGGTCCGGTATCGTGCGATAAACCCCAAAAACCAAAAACTTTTTCGTGCCCTCTTGTTTTTTTTTTGTTTTTTTTTTTATTTATTTTTTTTGTGATGATTTTTTTGTGATTTTAAAAAAAAATAAAAAATCCAGCCTGCATATTGTAAAAAAGGCAATCTTTTTTTATTTTTTTCTCGATTTGTGTGCCAGAGCCGTACAGCTTGGTGTTGGAGAAAAAATCACCTAGATGCTCAGGAGTCAAAAATAGACAAATTTTATATGACTATAGCGGTTTTTGGGCCTTCTAAGCACTATGGTGAGGTCCATTTAGGTTCAAAGTGCTCATAAAAAGGCCTATCCATAAGCACACAACAAAAAATTGCCTGAAACCCCAGATCTGCTTCCAATGAAAAAAATCTCAAAAATAGGAATAGATGGTTGCAGATCTGAGCTCTGATACCATGTTGGAGTTGTGAAACACAACACCACACTGGAAGAGCCTAAAGATCTTCTGCAAGCTAAAACAATCTGTCACACGGAGAAGCAATGAAGCATGAACAATCTGTAGAACAAAACACAAGAAAATATGCTCAAAAGAAAACTCAATATTCACCAGAATGTGTAGTGTCATAAATGATACAAAGAAAAGAAAAATAACCTCTAATAGGTCAAGAAACCCTAAAAGGGAAAACCTAGGCTTGCACATAATAATTAACAAAAGAATTAATTATTGTGCACCTAATGTTAGTTTAAGTGTAAAAAGATAATAGGGAACTTAAAGAATTAAACAAATATTGTTTAATTAATCAAGTAAATACCCAATTACTCTAACAAATCATACTCCAAATTTGTTACCAAACGTAACATGTGTAAAAATAATCAACCTATCAGCCACATAATCTCTTTTGATGCAAAATACTCAATCTGGATCTCCACATGCCATGGAGAGACCCAAAACAACATCTCAATACATCTTCCAACACTAAAATAATATGATCCACTAAATAGTAACACAATTAACAACATATCTGGAGGGAACCAAAAGATTTTTGGACCATCAACCAAGAGTATATCTTGACCAACATCCATTTAGATAACTAGGTTTGACATTAATGACAACCATACAAGTTTTTGTTATCAACAAACTCCAATAATCTCCCCCTTTATCATTGATGGCCACACCAAGACATCACTTGATCATCATAATCTCACAACAACTCTCTCCCCCTTTGACAACAATGACAAAGGGCATTGCAAACTATACTAACCAACTCACACCACTGCTCCCCTTGAGAGTAGCAACAACATCAATCCAAGAGATAAAGATAAGCACTAAGTCTCCTCTTGGAAAGATGCATTATTGATAATGCATCTAGTTAGAAAAAGGAGGGGCGATAACCTCTAACTTCTGCCTCAGCTACTCAAAAGTATCATTTTCTAATGCCTTCGTAAAAATGTCTTCTATATGTTTTATTGTAGAAATGTATTCCAATTTGAATTCTTTCTCCATGACCTTCTCTCTTAATAAATGATAATAATTTAGATATGTTTAGTTCTTAAATGCATAATCATATTATTTGAAATGTTTATAGTACTGGTATTATCACACATAACAGGAATAGCTTCATCATGCACCACTATGATATCCTTAAGACTGCATCATCTATAAAACTTGAGTACAACATGATGGTACAACAATTTATTTAAATTTCATAGTGGATAATGACATTGATTCTTATTTCTTACTCATCCATGAAACAAATATATCTCCCAAAAAGAATGCACCACCACTAGTACTTTTCCTCTCATCAATACTTTGACCCAATCAGTATTTGTATATGCTTTCAACATGAAATATCCATCCTTCTTGTAGCATAGACCAAATTCCTAAGTTCCTTTCAGATATCTAAAAATCCTCTTCATTGCTTGATCTTGAGTTTTCTTCAGACTATCTTGAAACATTGTAATCAAACATACAACCTGCATAATATCTAATCTAGAAGCAGTAAGATATAATAGTTCTCCAGTCATAGATTTTTACTTCTTATGATCAACATCCAAAGATGTATCATCTTTTCCTAATATGCATCTGACAACTAAAGAGATAGAAACAAGTTTACAATTCTCCATATCAAACTTCTTTAACATCTCTTTAACAAATTCAGCTTGAGAAATAAATATTCCATCATCCAACTAAGTAATTTGAAGACTAAGAAAAAATGACATTGCTCCAAACATAGAAATCTCAAATTCTTTCTACATTGCTTTTGCAAATTCTTTACATAATTTCCATCACTTGCTCCAAAGATAATATCATCAACATAAACAACAACAATCAACAACTTAATTCCTTCAACCTTAAAATAAATATTATTTTTTGTAGTTCCTTTCCCAAAGTTCTGTTGTAACAAATATCTATCCAGTCTTGCATACCATGCTCTAGGTGCTTGTTTTATTCCATACAATGCCTTGTTTAATTTGCAAACCATGTTCAAATCTTCTAAAATTCTAAATCCATCTAGTTGTTCAATGTACACTTCTTCTTCCAATTCTCCATTCAGAAATGCTCACTTGACATCCATCTGATATACTATAAAGTTCTTGTAGGCATAAAACATAAGAAATATTCTAACAACTTCCATCCTAGCGATTGGAGCAAAAGTTTCTTTAAAATCAATGCCTTCTACCTAAGAATATCCTTTACATATAAAGCTTTCCATGTTCCTTGTGACTTGTCCTTGTTCATTTAGTTTGTTCTAGAGTACCCACTTAGTTCCTAACACATTTTAATCCACCAATCTAGTTACTAGCTCCCAATTCTAATTCTTTTGTATTTGATTCAATTCTTCTTCCATTGCTTTTACCAAACTTTTTTCTTTTCTTGATTTTTCATATGATTTAGGCTCAATCAGTGAAAGAAAACAATAATTAGTTTGCTCATTTACCTTGTTATCACTTCTTGTCTTCAAACTCCTTTGTTCTTGTCTCTGATTATTTGATCTTCTGAATGATTCCTTTGCACATATTTTAAGGTCTTGATTGCTTGCTCTGATTCTTCTTTATCTTCTTTTGTTTTGTTTGATTTCTCTTCATTTTTTCCTTCTGGATCTATCTTTTCTTCTACTACAATAAGAATGATCTCAAATTTGGTCTCTTGAATAGGTTCAAGGGTAGTTTGATCCCATACCTCACATACTTTAACATTTTTTCTCTCCACTATCTTGTTTAATCTCTTATTGTAGCACCAATAATATTTTCTATTTTGTGGCATATCCCAAAAATATTTCATCTACTCTAGTATCAAACTTTCCAAGGCCATTCTCATCTCTTTTAATAGATCACTTATTCCCAAAGATTTTGAATTATTTCACTGTAGGTGATCTTTCATACCACAATTCATATGGTGCCTTAGTATGATTATCTCTTATATGAACCATATTAAGAATGTAAACATCAGTATGCCCAACTTCTTTTCAGTACACATTAGCCATGTTAGCATCTTTCATCATGATTCTAGCCATATCAATAACAGTTCTATTCTTCCTTTCTACCACAACTTTCTATTGAGTTCTTAGAGCAGAAAGATGTCTCCTAATACCATATTTCTTACAAAAATTGTCAATCCCATTTGAAGTAAATTCTCCACATCTATCAAATCTCAAACACTTGATACTAGCATCAACTTGATTTTCTACCACTGATTTGAAAAATTTAAATCTTTCAAAATCTTCAGATGTTTCTCTAAAAATGTAACCCATGTCATCCTAGAATATTCATCAATAACATAAAATACCTTTCACCACTAAATCCTCTTGTCCTTGTAGAGCCACATAGATCTGTATGAATTAGCTCCAATGGATATTATGTAGAATACTCTTTATTCTTGAAACTTCTCTTTGTCTAATTCCCTAACTAACATTTCCTGCACACAGTGTCAATAGGCTTGATAATCTTCGGTAAATCTTTTACTACCTTAAAGTTACTAATCTTTGTCATGTTATCAAAGTTAACATGTCTCATCCTCTTATGCCATAACTGGCATTCATTTCTCTAATTCAGATAACATATGATTCCACTTTTGTCCTTTATATAATAAATATTTCCACTTGTCCTAATTCTTTCTGCTACTAGCTTTCTAGTTTTTCCTTTTCTAATCATATATCTGATATAAGTGAACAAAACTTCATAACCTCTACCACACATCTTACTAACACTCAACAAATTATGTCCCAAACCTTCTACATAATAAATACCATTTGTTTTATGATTACCATCAATTAAGATACTTCCTATTCCACCATCATAATTCTTTAGATTGATAAACTTGTATTTGTCTCTGGTCATGTGATTTGAGCATGGGTATGTGCAGGATCATGGTGTGCCAAAACAAGCCCTTAAGGGGCAATGAAATTTCAAAAAATCAGAGTTATGCAACTTGACATGAAAAATTGAATAAGTTATGAACATTATTTTTAAAATATGTAAAAAGATAATCTATAGAAAATTGAATGTAGTTTCTAAGCTACTAGTTGTTTTTTGAAAAAAAAATCCTATTTGATGAAAATTTCAAATTTCAATGCAGTGGTACAAAATTTTTAGGAAAAAGATAAGAAGTAGGTGTATGTCTGACCATCCTAATCACAATCAAATCATAATATTTTTTTATAAGATTTATAATGTAAGTATTAGACTCATGTCCAAATGTGATACATATTTTTTTATAATTTTTTGTAAAGTAAATAATTATTTATGAATTTTTTACTACAGATTTTTCATAAATTCAAAAACTCCTATGTCTGACCACCTTAACTTGGTCAAAACCTTATGAAATTCATTTTTTTAAAATTTTTCCCTATAGTAGATGAAGCATAGGATGTGACGCATGTTTTAGATTCAAAAAATGTTATGCGGTTTGAAAGTTATGAGTATTTTTCAATCAGTCTATCAATCAGGACTTTTGTCAGAATTCAATTAGAAAATAAATAATAATTATTTATTAAAGTTGAAATAAGACAAGCCTTATATTTTTGGAAAGCTGAGAACGTCATTAAAAAACCCTTTTCGTTTTATCAATTTTGGCTATAAAAAAAGTCGTCAACCACTAGTGTAAAATTTGGAAAATCAAGGAAAACTGAAAAACACATTTTTTCAGTTAACTTTCCAGGCTTGTCACTTCCAAGGCAAATTCCAAAGCAAACTTGAACCAAAATATGGAGGCAAAAATTTACGTTTTAAAATCAGATATCCAATTTTTGAAAAAAAAAAAATAAAATTTTTTAGTAAATTGGGCACAACTTTTGTGTTTTATATCAAAATTTTGATTTTTTACAAGTGTTGGAAAGGTAATTAAGAGCTCTATGATATGGAATAGGTATATTTTCAATTTTTTTTTTTTTTAAATAATTATAATTCATTTAAAGTAATCCTTCATTTTTAAAACATAAAAAAATCATGACTTTTTCATATGATTTCCCTAGTGCATGAATTTTTGTAACATTCATCTCAAAATAAACAAAATAAGTAATCAATTAATAATAGAAAATTTATGAATTTTATTGAGTTCGATAAATTTTGATAAACCATGTTATCTATGTTTGTTCCTTTCTCCACCTCTCTCTCCTAAACCTATCACTCCACCTATTTGTTTATTCCTCCCTCTCTTTTGTCCATATTTATACATCTCTCTCTAGACCTATATCTCTAACTATCAATGAATACCTCATTAAATCTCTCAAGGTCTACAAGGTTCTTATATTTCTACCTCTTCATAATTTCCTCCTCTATGTCACTCTCTCTTCCCTAAGATCTAGAATAGTCTCTCTGCATTTCCTTCTCATCTCTAGCAACAAAATTCAAAGAGGACAAGGAGAGGGGGAGAGAGGTGAGAAGGAGAGATTAATTGGGGGGAAGAGAGAGTGTGAGAGAGAGCTATAGGTAATTATGTGTAAGGCGAAGAGAGAGAGGGAGGGGGTGATTGGGGTGAAGAGAGAATGAGAGGGAGAGTTTGAGATTATTAGGGGGTAGGAGGAGAGGGGGAGAGGGGGAGAGGGAAAAGTATCAACAAAGAGAGAAGAGAGATGGGGACAAAGGTGAAGATAGACATAGAGAGTAATTAGGGGGTGGGTAGAAGGGGAGAGGGAAGTATCTATAAACCCATACTAGGAGAGAGGTGATCAAGGGTAATTGAGGGAAAGAAATAATATGAGAGAGAATATGGTGTCCTAAAGGGTCATATGGTGTCTCATGAACCTTTAGGACACCATATGATGTTGTTATAAGTATTGTGGTGTCCTAAGGGGTCATATGGTGTTCTATGAGCCTTTAGGACACCATATCATGTCATTAGGGGTCATATGGTGTGTTAAGGGGTCATATGGTATCCTATGACCCCTTAGGACACCATATGACCCCTTAGGTATTGTTAGGGGTCATATTATGTTCGAACGGGTCATATGGTGTCGTTGGGGGTTGTATGGTGTGCTAAGGGGTCATATTATTTCCTAAGGGGTCACAAGACATTATATGACCCCTTAGACACCATATGATCCATTAGGTTTTGTTAGGGCTCATACTATGTCCTAAGAAGTCATATGGTGTCCCATGACCCTTTAGGACACCATATGACCCCTTAGGACATCATATTGTGTCGTTATGGGTCTTATGGTGTCCTAAGGGGTCATATGGTGTTCTATAACCCCTTAGGACATTATATGACCCCTTAGGACATTATATGACCCCTTAGGATACCATATGATACCTTGGGACACCATATGGTATCGCAAGGAGTCGTATGGTGTCCCAAGGGGTCATATGGTGTCCTATGAACCCTTAGGACACTATATGACCCATTAGGTGTCATCAGGGGTCTTATTGTGTCCTAATGGGTTATATGTGTCATATGACCCCTTAGGAGACCATATGCTTGGGAGACTATATGGTGTTATGGGTCGTATGGTGTCCTATGACACCTTAAGACACCATATGACCCCTTAGGATACCATTTTGTGTTGTTATGTGTCGTATGGTGTCCTATGACCCCTTAGGACACCATATGGTGTCATTAAGGGTCGTATGGTGTGCTAAGGGGTCATATGGTGTCCTATGACCCTTTAGAACACCATATGACCCCTTAGGTATCGGTAGGCATCATTTTGTGTCATTAGGGGTCATATGATGTCCTATGACCCCTTAGGACACAATATGACCCCTTAGGTATTGTTAGGGGTCATATTATGTCCTAACGGGTCATATAGTGTCCTACGACCCCTTAGGACACCATACGGTGTCGTTTGGGATTGTATGGTGTGCTAAGGGGTCATATTGTGTCCTAAAGATTCCTAGGACATCATATAACCTCTTAGGACACCATATGACCCCTTAGATATTGCTAGGGGTCATATTGTGTCCTAAGGGGTCATATGGTGTCTCATGACACCATATGACCCCTTAGGACACCATATCGTGTCGTTATGGGTCTTCTTCTATTCTAAGGGGTCATATAGTTTTATATGACCCCTTAGGACACCATATGGTGTCGTAAAGGGTCGTATGACATTCTAAGGGGTCATATAGTGTTCTATGGGGTCATATAGTTTTTTATGACCCCTTAGGACACTATATATCATCGTTAAGGGTCATATTATGTCCTAGGGGGTCATATTGTGTCTTATGACCCCTTAGGACACCACATGGTGTCGTCATGGGTCGTATGGTGTTCTAAGGGGTCATATGGTGTTCTATGACCCTCTAGGACATCATATTATGTTGTTATGGGTCGTATGGTCTCCTAAGGGGTCATATAGTGTCCTATAACCCCTTAGGACACCATATGGTGTCATTATGCATTGTATGGTGTCCTAAGGGGTCATATGGTGTTATATGACCTCTTAGAACACCATATGATCCCTTAGGACACCATATGGTGTCATTAGGGGTCGTATGGATGCTAAGGGGTCATATGGTGTCTTATGACCCCTTAGGACACAATATGACCCCTTAGTACACCATATAGTGTCCTTAGGGGTCATATGGTGTCCTATGACCCCTTAGGAAATAATATGACCCCTTAGGTGTTGTTAGGGATCGTATTGTGTCCTAACAGGTTATATCATGTCCTATAACCCCTTAGGACACCATATGGTGTCTTTAGCGGTTGTATGGTGTGCTAAGGGGTCATATTGTGTTCTAAAGGTTCCTAGGACATCATATAACCCCTTAGGACACCATATGATCCCTCAGGTATCGTTAGGGGTCATATGGTGTCCTAAGGGGACATATGGTGTCTCTTTAGCGGTTGTATGGTGTGCTAAGGGGTCATATTGTGTTCTAAAGGTTCCTAGGACATCATATAACCCCTTAGGACACCATATGATCCCTCAGGTATTGTTAGGGGTCATATTGTGTCCTAAGGAGTCATATGGTGTCTCATGACACCATATGACCCCTTAGGACACCATATCACATGGTTTTGGGTCTTCTTGTGTTCTAAGGAGTCATATGGTGTTATATGACTCGTTAGGATACCATATGACCCCTTTAGAAACAATATCGTATCGTAAAGGGGTTGTATGGTATCCTAAGGGGTCATATGGTGTCCTATGACCCCTTAGGACACTATATGATGCTGTTAGGGGTCATATTATGTCCTAAGGGGTAATATTGTGTCTTATGACCCCTTAAGACACCACATGGTGTTGTTATGGGTCGTATGGTGTTCTAAGGGGTCATATGGTGCTCTATGACCCTCTAAGACACCATATTATGTTGTTATGGGTTTCATAGTCCTCTAAGGGGTCATATGGTGTCCTATGACCCCTTAGGACACCATATAGTGTCATTATGCATCGTATGGTGTCCTAAGGGGTCATATGGTGTTCTATGACCCCTTAGGACACCATATGACTCCTTAGGACATCATATGGTGTCATTAGGGGTAATATGGTGTGCTAATGGGTCAAATGGTGTCCTATGACCCCTTAGAACACCATATGACCCCTTAGGTATCGTTAGGTGTCATTTTGTGTCGTTAGGGGTCATATGGTGTCCTATGACCTCTTAGGTGTTGTTAGGGGTCATATTATGTCCTAACGGGTCATATTGTGTCCTACGACCCCTTAGGACACCATATGGTGTCGTTAGGGGTTGTATGGTGTGCTAAGGGGTCATATTGTGTCCTAAAGGTTCCTAGGACATCATATAACCCCTTCGGACACCATATGATACCTTAGGTATTGTTAGGGGTCATATTGTATCCTAAGGGGTCATATGGTGTCTCCTAACACCATATGACCACTTAGGACACCACATCATGTTATTATGGGTCTTCTTGTGTTATAAGGGGTCATATGGTGTTATATGACCCCTTAGGATATGATATGATCCCTTAGGATATGATATGATCCCTTAGGACACAATATGGTGTCGTAAGGGGTCGTATGGTGTTCTAAGGGGTCATATGGTATCCTATGACCCCTTAGGACACTATATGACCCCTTAGGTATCATCATGGGTCATATTGTGTCATAATGGGTCATATGGTGTCCTATGACCCCTTAGGATACCATATGACCCCTTGGGACACTATATGGTTTTATGGGTTGTATGGTGTCCTAAGGGGTCACATGGTGTCCTATGACGCCTTAGGACACTATATGATGTTGTTAGGGGTCATATTATGTCCTAAGGGGTAATATTGTGTCTTATGACACCTTAAGACACCGCATGGTGTCGTAATGGGTCGTATGGTGTTCTAAGGGGTCATATGGTGTTCTATGACCCTCCAAGACACCATATTATGTTGTTATGGGTTGTATGGTACTCTATAGGATCATATGGTGCCCTATGACCCTTTAGGACACCATATAGTGTCACTATGCATCGTATGGTGTCCTAAGAGGTCATATGGTGTTCTATGATCCCTTAGGACACCATATGGTGTCATTAGGGGTCATATGGTGTGCTAAGGGGTCAAATGGTGTCCTATGACCCCTTAGAACACCATATGACCCCTTAGGTATCGTTAGGGGTCATATGGTGTCCTATGACCCCTAACGACATAATATGACCACTTAGGTGTTGTCAGGGGTCATATTGTGTCCTAACGGGTCATATGGTGTCTTGGGACACCTTAGGAAACCATATGGTGTCGTTAGGGATTATATGGTGTGATAAGGGGCCATATTGTGTCCTAAAGGTTCCTAGGACATCATATAACCCCTTAGGACACCATAAGACCCCTTAGGTATTGTTAGGGGTCATATTGTGTCCTAAGGGGTCATATGGTGTCTCTTGACACCATATGACCCCTTAGGATACAATATGACCCCTTAGGACACCATATGGTGTTGTAAGGTGTCGTATGGTGTTCTAAAGGGTCATATGGTTTCCTATGACCTCTTAGGACACTATATGACCCCTTAGGTGTCATCATGGGTCATATTGTGTCCTAATGGGTCATATAGCATTCGATGACCCCTTAGGACACCATATGACCCTTGGGACACTATATGGTGTTATGGATCGTATGGTGGCCTAAGGGGTCATATGGTGTCTTCTGACTGCTTAGGATACCATATGACCCTTTAGGATGCCACATTGTGTCATTAGGGGTCCTATGGTGTCCTAAGGGGTCACTTGGTGTCTTAGGACCCCTTAGGATACCATATGGTGCCATTAGGGGTCTTATTGTGTCTTAAGGGGTCATATGGTGTTTTATGACCCCTTAGGACACCATATGACCCTTTAGGAGACAATATGGTGTTGTTAGGGGTCATATTGTGTCCTAAGGGGTCATATGATGTTCTATGACCCCTTAGGACATGATATAACCCATTAGGAGACCATATATACTAAGTTTCAAATAAGGTTAGATATAAGGGTGAAGAGAGATGAAGAACTGAAGAGAGGGAAAAGAACTAAAGGACAAGGACATACATAGAGGTATAGATATTAAGGAGTATGAAGTGAGAGGGAGAAAAACTAAAGGACAAGGATGGATGGAAAGAGGTAGACATATATAGATATTAAAAAGGAGAGAATACGATAGAGATAAAAAATGAAGATAAAGGGAGAGGGAGATGAATAGATATAGAGAAAGAGAGAGGTAAAGACAAAGATAAATATATAAAGAGATGGAGAAAAAAGGTTAGAGAGGGGTAAAGAGAGAGATAAAAAAAGAAAGAGATATAGAGATATAAAGGAAGAGAAATATCTATAGATAGAGAGCTATAGATAGTTCGAGAGAGTGAGAAAGAGAGAGATTATAGATAGGGATAGATAGAGAGGGAGAAAGAGAAAGAGGAAGATATAGAGATATATAAAGGAAATATAGAGAAGGACATGGGGAGAGAGCCAGAGATATATAAAGATTGAGCAAATAAAGAGATAAAGGTAGAGAAAGGGAAAGATACTTCAAGAGGGCGATAGAGGAAGAGACAGAGAAGTAGATTAATCATGTATAGAGGAAGATATATAAAGATAGAGGAACATATACAAAGAGATATTGATAGGGAAAAAGATGGAGATGTGAAGATGGAGATAGAGATAGATATGGATATAAAGTGATAGAGAGAGTAAGACAAATGGAGGGAGAGATGGAGTGAATAAGTGAGATTTAGAGATAATGAGATATAAATATACATGAAGATAGATCTATAGGGATATAGAGATAGAGGGGATAAGATAGGGAGAGAAAGGAGGTGATAGAGACAATAATATATAAGTATAGGTAGGATAAGGTAGAGGAGGGAGATAAATAGAGAGAAGAGAAACTATTAGAGAGAAATATAAAAATAAGGAGTGACAATGATGGAGTGGGAGAGGGAGAGATAGGAATAGAAAGATGGAGATAAATGCAAAGATGCATGTAACTTGGGAATTTTTTTATCTAGATGGGATGAGAAAATAAGTGACATAAGTAGAGAGGAAAGAGATAGATAAAATATATTATATAAGTATAGATAGATAAGTCATAGATAAAGCAATTGATAGGAAAAAAATGAGACTTTGTATGCAAAATTTGTGAGTATTTAAAGTTTAAAATTGAAGGACTAACTTAAAATGATTATAATTAAATTTTTTTCTATAAAATCATCAAACTACCTCATCCATTTGATAGGTCTCTGAATTACCTTTCCAACGCCTGTAAAAAATCAAAAATTTGATAAGAAATGCAAACGTTATGCCCATTTTACTAAACTATATTTTTTATGTTGAGAAAATCGGATATCCGATTTGAAAAAAGTATGGCATCACAATTGTGACATCATAATAGTGACATCAGAAATTGGATATCTATTATAGGATATCCGATTTGGTTTGGTATTACCAAACCAAATTCAAATTTTGGCCGACCCAAACAAAAAGTCAAAGCAGATTTTGGCGTGTTTGGAAAGGTTTAAAACACTTTGTTTTTCTATTGCCACTTTTTGGCCCCCCATGATCTTGCACATACCCGCATCTGGAATCAATGATCCATGATTTTGGTCCAACTTTAGCATGCAATGTAGTCATCTCTTTTGGTTTTCAAGGACTATCTTGATTCTTCTCTTCTATAGCCAAGAATAAAGATACTTCATTAGAGTCGGAGACATCTTCTTCTTCAGATGAGTGTGCATCAATATAGAAAAAAAATATTTTTCCCTTTATCTCTATGATCCATTCTTTTCTTCAAATCATGTCTTTTGTATCTACTTTTCTTTTCATCATCATCAGATTTCTAGTAGTCTTTTTTATATATAGATTTAGAAGCATAATGACCAATTCTTCCATAATTAAAGCATTTCAAGGGCAACTTACCTTTATACTTTGTAGTTCCTCCCTTCAGTCTTTTGACAAATTTTGTTTCAATCACATCCAGGTTCTCACTTGTTTCTGGTTCATCTCCTCATATCCTTGAAACGTTAAATGAAGATAATATTTGATAAAATTTTATATTTTCCATCTCTCCATATTTCATAGGTAGATAATTAACTAAGTAGCTATTCAAGTCATCACATTCTTTTGAATAGAACACTTCTTCAATTTGTGGGGTTCATTCAATGTAAACAAGTTCTTTATGATGACATGACTTTATTCTAGCACTCCACCAGCAACTCAGATAGCCTTCGTGGCATCATTTACTCTATGTATATATCTCTCAGTACTTTCATCATCAGCCATTCTGAAACCTTCAAATTTCTAATTCAAGTTCAAAAGTCTTGCTTGCTAGGCATTTGGATCACCCTCATATGAAAAACACAACTTGCTCCAAATTCCCTTAGCTTATTTCATTCCTCTAACCTTTCCAAATACTTCATCACTAAGACAACTAATAAGAATTATTATATATTTTACATTGTCTCCTGAGCCTTAATTTCATCTAGAGTTGATGGTCCATTTTAAGGCCATTGATAACCAGTCTGAATAATCTACCAAATTCCATTTAGCAATTCTTCCAAGTAAGACTCCATTATTTCCTTCCCATAAGTAAAGTTTTTTCCATCAAACATTGGTGCTTTAACATGAAGATTTTACGCTATCTCTAAATCTACCTCAAGTAGTCAAGCTTTTCAAAGAGGAACCAATGCTTTGATACCCATTATTGAATATCCAATAGGACTAAGAGGGGTGGAGCTGAATTATTCGGAAACTTAAAAATAGATTATTAATAAATGACGTTAGCTAACTTTAAAAATAACACATTAACCATTAGCACATAAGCATCAAGCCTCAACACATGAACACTAGATTTACATGGAAAACCCAAACAAGGAAAAACCACAATGAAAATATAACTCACAATATAAATAACAATGTTTACAACATTTTAGGCTTACTGACAAGGAACACCAACCCTTGAAGGACTTGCAGAACTAAGACACACAACCTTAGGGAAGATACAAAGAGTACTTGCTCAACTAAAGATCACTTCTTTAGGACAAGGTCCAAACTACCACCGAATGACTCACTATCTATTAACAACAAGTGAAATAGCTGAATTGAAATTGAGAAGGATTCTCCTAAACATGAAATTTTCCTTGAACAATTGTATCAAGTGACCAACATCATGGAAAACATCTCTGATAATCTAAATTTCTGGTACAACACACTATCTTGCAGTTAATATCACCTTCAAAGATTTTCTCAAACTGACTTTTGCACAACCACAAACTCAAATCTACTCGCAAATCATTTGCATACACTTCTCACACAATTCACTTCTCATCCACACTACAATTCATCCATCCACACATCTTAATTATTATATACAATATTGAAATCGTAATTAAGGGTCAGCCAAAATAGAATAAGCAATATTGCACAAAATAAGCCATACAAACCTAAAATACTCAATTTGTTCCAGTCTAGGAGAAAGAGGGAACCAAAACGTATTACAATACATCCTTCCATGATTAATCCAAGAATATGCATACATGAACACATACTCCAAAGTTGTTACCAAATGTGATGTGTAGAAATAATCAACCGATCGACCACATAACCTCTTCCAATGTAAAATACTCAATGTTGATCTCCACACTCCATGGTGACACCTAAAACAACATCTCAACACATATCTAGACCAAAATAAAATGATCCACTAGACCGCAAAACAATTACTAACATATCATGAGGGCACCAAAAGATTATCAGACCATCCTGAATACAAGATGACACAACCAATACCAAAAATAATTTCAATACAAAACATAATTCTGCAACAACCAAGAGAATATCCAGACCAACATCCATCTAGATAACTAGGTTAGACATCAATGACAACCATAAAATCTCATCTTACCAACAAAGTCCAACATTCTCTTTTTCTACCTTTTGGAGAGGAGATTTCTCTCACTAGGTTTTTCTCCATTTCTCCATCCGTGAGAGATTTTATTTCATTGGTTTGTACATGGCTACCTCATTAAACCTTTAGTTGTCAAGACCCACTCTTACATTTCATACATTTAGAGGTTTTTTACTTCACGCTAAGTTTCACTTAGGGGGGGTGTTGGAGCATTTTAACAACTAGATATGGTTTTTTCTTAAGTTCACTTAGTTGTTCTTTTATGCTTCTAGTTGATTTAGTTGTGTAACTATTTTAGCTCATTTGAATCTCTTTTAGCTAGAGTTGAGCTTTTTTCAGCTCCTCATGCTTGTACTTTAATTATCCTAAATTTAGTTTAGGGCATCATTGTTCTCTCTATATAAGCACATCATTATGCATTGTAATTTCATCTTGTAATATTTTCTTTTCAGGAATATGGCATAATTTTTCTTGCTACTCTCATTTGTGGAAGGTGTTCTAGTTTATTGTTTGATTTTTCAAGCTTGTGTTGCAAACTTTTGTTTTGCAAAATTCAACATGGTCTCAGAGCTTAATCTTTAGTTTAACTTTTTTAACCTATTTTTCCAATGCACATAGGTGATAAAAAAGGTTACCCTAATTGACCCTTCCTAGAAGTAGATATTTTTGAGAAAAGTTTAGTGAAAAATATTCAACTTTGTGATTGTTCAAGAACAAATTTCATAACAAATTATATATATTCATTTACTGTAGGATATTCTTAAATTTATCAAATGTTCTCAAGGATCTAGTGAGTTCACATTGATTATTATCAAGTATATTTTAAACTTAACACATAGTTCTCTAAGAAAAATATCATATAATTGTTCTCTAAGAACTAATTTTAGATAACTTGTGCATTTGAGTGGCATTACTTCTTTCATGGATTTACATCTTAGATCTTATGATATAGTTTTTATACTTGGCTTTAGTGAAATACATATATTATTAAATAATGAATCTTAAATTCACGACTACTTCAAACACCCTTTGATAGATCTATTTATGTCTAAAAATTTAGAATGAATATAGGTATTTGCACAAAATTAAACTATATAATTTGAGATGAATGGTCAGTTGAGGACTACAATCCATCTCAATCCACCCTAAATTGGATCTTAAACCATCCCTGGTCATCATTACGATCTAATCTACATCAAACCATCCTTTAACATTCCTAGAATCTATTAGATAGATTTGAGAAACCCCCCATGAGGTAGGCCATCAATTTGTGTCTTTGTTGGGGGTCTAGCTATTTTTATTTTTGTTATGTTCATCTAGTCTAGCCTAGTCTCGTCTTTTGGTTTTGTGGTGTTTGGTTCTAGGAATCAGCTAGGTTCCATTATTTTTGGCAATTGGACCTCTGGTTTGGGGCTCTCACTCCTTGTGAGACCTTGGGTTTCTTCACTTTAGCAGCTATAAAATGGTTCGGGCCTCTCCCAATTTAATCTAAAAAAAATGATTATTCCTTTTACTTTGCATAATAGGTTTCTATGTCATTTTGTCTTTTTTATTAGAAACTCATATATGCTTTATCCAACACCTCACTTTAGTTACAATGCACCATGGTTGGATCCTTCTCCAGTACCTATTTCATGAGATTTCTATGACTAATTTACTTCACACACCCTTTATGATTGAAATGGCTATGATACCAAATGAGAATGAATGGTGCAAAAAATTGATTGTATATAATATTAAATGTGTAGCAATAAATAGGAATTGTAATATAACTATAGAAGAATGGTTATAACATAACTATATAGAATAGTTACATAATGAAATGTAACAATAGTAACACCAAGACTTCTTACTTATATACAAAATAGGACTAGATCAAAAGTGAAAAATATAGTCTAAAGTGTATTTTCTATCATCAATAGATTTGTCATGGTTTGGGTTAGCATATCCTTGTAAGAATAACTTGTTGTGATTCTTACATTATTGACCATAATCAAGTGTATCTCAGACATATAAAAAAAAATGCTTAGTTGCAATCCAATGACATTTATTCGATTCATTCATACACCTAGATAGATATATGACAACAAAGCATAAATTTGGTTTAGTATAAGTCAAGTAAATGAGATTCCCAACAAGTTGCCTATATAGAGTTTCATCAACTAGAGTTGAATCCTAGAAGTGAGAGAGTTGCAAATCTTTCTCCATTAGAGTGAACATAGATTTACAACCAAACATGGAAAACCTTTATAGGACTATCTTGGCATATTTAATTTGGGAGATAAAAATATGATGCAAGCTTGTATCATATATCTAAGCCAAGACAATAATCAAGTAGCCCCAAATATGTTATGTTGAAGGATTTATTCAAATTGTTGTTGAAATGAGTTTGTCTAAACTCCCTATGATCACAAGATAATTCACATGAAATACACAAATAACATTCTTTGTCACTACCTTCTTAATATACAAATTAGGATTAGAGGGGCTATGAGTGAAACCATGCTATAAGAGATTCAACCATCTACTTTTATGTGGCATGTCCCAGGGTTTTGTTTAATCCCATAAAGTGACTTAATCAGATGACATACCTTGTGAGGATTGTGTTTATTAATGAAGCATTTGGGTTGGATCATGTAAACTTCTTATTTGAGAACACCATTCAATAAAGCACTCTTGACATCCATCTAGTGAAGCTTCCATCATTTATGTATAGCTAATTCTTAAATAAATCTTATGGCTTCATAGTCAACATAATCAATTCCCTCCTATTTAGCATATCCGTTTGGCTCCATCTACCTTGTATTTTGTTTTAAAAACTCATGTGGAGTCTATGGGTTTCTTTTTTCCAAAGAAGATTATTAATCTCTCATGTTTTATTCTCATCAGAGAGTCATAGTCAACATCCATGGATTTATTCTAGTGTAAATAATCGAGGGCTTCTCAAGCTATATCACTTTCAATACTATTCGCAACTGAATTCATTAATGCAAAGTTCACCTCATTTATTTCCTAGCTTCTTGTCCTTACTCTTGAGGAGAGGTCTGGAAGGGAACCTATGTGGCAGTCCCTAAGGGTGGTTTGAACCCATTTTAGATGCAAATCCAACATTTTTACTGCTACTTTGAAGAATTATTCTACAGATTGCAAGATCAACAGACAATTCTCCTTGGAGCTCATCTTCTTTGTGAGAAGAGTCTTCTATCTCTTAATTTGGCTATGAGAGCGATCTATGAGAGCTAGATGTATCTTCCTTATGCACCAAGGAGTCAAAAGATGACTCATCACATACAACATCTCAACTCTCATAAATATTATGTGTCTCAGGATCCATGAGATGTTAAACTTTCTGAGTTAACGTTAGACCAAAAAAAAATATACACTGGAGTGTCTTAGAATCAATCTTTTTGCTTCTATTAGCTTGGAAATGCATATGTTGCAATGCAACCAAATACCTTAAGATGAGAAATTGACTATTTATAACCACTCCATAACTCTCTTGTTGTCTTATATTTTAAAAACTTGGTGGGAGCTCTACTAAGAAAATACACAATTGTACAGACTACTTTATCCCAAAAAATTATTCTTCAACTTGATGGCGTAAATCATTATATTACATTGTATGGTCTGTCTGCTCATTTATACCGTTCCACAACAGTATGAATCTGTCGTTCCTCAATGCCGTTTCTCAACGGTGATATAACTGTTTTTTGTGTTGTATATATTCCCCCAGCCAATAATACTGATTATTGCATTGTCTTCATCTTTTATGCTCTTTCATTTGGTATCAGAGCTTAACGCATACTGATTATTGCATTGTCTTCATCTTTTATGCTCTTTCATTTGGTATCAGAGCTTAACGCTTTCTCTGTGCCTATGATATACATTTCACTAAAGCCTATCTGACATGGCGTGAAGTAAATAAAAGGACCAACGGCGATGAGTACTGAATAGCGTTGCTTCCAATATTTTAAGGATGGCATAGACTAGAAGGTGATTGTAGCATTTTTTTTGTTAATCAGCGATGGCATGAAATAAAGAGCACAAATCGCTTCTAAAACCATGATGGCAGATACAAGAGAGTGAGTAAGACAAAGCGAGATGTATATTCTTGTGCCTGTATGCTTATGATGGAAGATACATTTCCACTGCATGGTTAAGAACTTATTTGTTATTATTTTATTAAAAATATTGTCTAGAGATACATTTTCCTGCATGGCATGACAATATTTTCGTTGCTATAATCATCTTCTCTGTGCAGCGAGTGAAGGAGATTTCTGAGATAGGCATAAGACGAGGAAGTTTTCATTTGCGGTGTAGTCTTTTATTTGCCCAAGCACATTGCGGTGTGTGTTTTTTGAGAGAGGTAAGATTACCTCATTGAAGTTGCCAGTTACATTGTTTAGAAGCTCATGCCATCTTTGGATACAAATTTGTTCAACAAAATTCATTGATAAATAGATTCCGTTTCAAAGATAAAGAAAGGCGTGGTTTTGTTCTGAATATTTTTGAGAAAAGTTATGCGCTGAAACTCTGATGAGTGACAAGCCACTCCTCCATTGTTAGATTGAAATGTTTCTCTTTTAATATTTCACTATCTATCTGTAATTGCATGAGCACTGAACAAATGTGGGGATGCTGAAAAGACAAAGGCAAGGCGGGAAAATAAAAAAGTGGAATAACAGACAAGTGGGTATAACCTATATGTTTTTATTTGAGAATCCAAGTATTCACTGAGAGGTCTTCACACATTCAGTATATAGGGGTACAACTATATGTATTTTCTTTCTCTTATCAGAAGTTTTGTTTTTCTATTGGAGTAATAAGGAAAATAGGGGTGTGTTTTATTTTTGAAGGTAAATGGGTCAATCATTGGTTGAAGTCAATATCGTCATCCTTACACATATGTCAAATATTGCTTATGCTTTTGGAGTCTTTCATTCTACATTTGAGAGTATCTTTCAAAGTTTCAATAGATTTTCAAATAGTTATAGATTGAATGGATCTTCATTTAGTCTTGGTTGGACATTCGGAGCTATCTTTGCTACACCTAACAAGGCTTCCAAAGACTCACATGAATTGTCAAATGAATAAAGTGTAACAAGATCAAAACTTTGGAGACTAGCTGCATCGGAGGATGGAGGCATTTTCATCATCTCCAGTTAGCTTCTCGCTTTGGGCTGATGTTTTTCTTGAGAATATTTTTGGTTTTTGTATTTCTTGCTTTCTATTTTCCTTTCGATGCTGATAGATTTCAAGAATACATGTGTTGTGCAGATTATATTTTGGAGACAGGTTTGAGATTTGGTGTTGATCTCAATATGGATTGTTGTCGAGGGAGCTTTAGAGTATATGATCGAGAATTATACCTATAGCCACATAAATCTGTCCACTTAATTAAATATTTAATTAATTCATCTTAACCCTCTTCTCCTACTAATTAAATAAATTATTCAATTTATTTGATTTAGTTCACTTAACCAAATTCAGACCATTAATTAAATAAATAAATCATATTTGTTTCATTAAATTTTCTCTCACATTTAAATAAATTAATATTTATTTAAATCCCCCAAAATCCCATCTCTCACATTTAAATAAATTAACATTTATTTAAATCACCTTTATCCTCTACCCACTTGCATTTTCCTACAAATGCAAGTTGCACAACTATTTTAAATAAATAAATTTAAATAATCCTATTTATCCTCACTCACTTGAAACCTTTAATGGTTTCCCTTAAAGTCTTCAAACTTAATGGCTTCCTTCTAGAGTCTTCTTAAGCCTTTAATGGTTTCCCTTAAAGTCTTCAAACTTAATGGCTTCCTTCTAGAGTCTTCTCAAGCCTTTAATGGTTTCCCTCAAAGTCTTCGAGCATTTAAATGCTTTATCTTCCTTTTTCTCATGTAAATAAATTAAAATTTATTTAAATAAAATCCAAAATTCACATTCACATTTAAATAAATTAATATTTATTTAAATATATATTCCAATGCAAATTACACCATTTAATTGAAATAAATGATTTTAGTTTTAATTGAAAATCCCAAAATTCCTCCCACTTGCATTCTCCTACAAAATCCACTTGCATGCCTAAATCCCTTCTAGATTCTTCTAACTCCTTCTAATTAGCCTAAACCTATCCTAATCATTGTCACATTCCTAAATAAAAGGAAGTCACTTCTCAAAACCTCCAAAGTCTTCAATAACCATTAAAACCTTTATATCTTCAAATGGTTAACCTCTAAAGTCTTCAAAAGCATTAAAGGCTCTTACATAACCATTTATGGTTAACTCACCTTTTACCTTTGGTTAGAGACTTTCCTCTAGCTTAACCATCCTTTTGACTCATGGGTCTCTTCAAAGCATTTATTTCTTTGACTAAGGTAACCATTTAACCCTTGCACATTTATTTATCCCTCGGATACAAGGAATATCCATTAACCTAACCCTAACCCAACCCCCTAGGGTAACCATCATGTCCCCTCAAGCATTCAATGCTCCTTATCTCTCCTCTCAAGCCTCCTCATGGTGACACTTGTCAACATGGGATTGGTTTGAAAGTCTCACATGGATTGAATATCTTTCAATCCTAAAGCTTGTTAAGATTGCTCAATCTTAACCCTTCATTTCCCCATTTCTTTTATAAATAGAACCCTTCTCCTCAAGAAAAGAAGAAAGCATTAGAGTATTGTTGTTATGTATTGGTATTAGCATAGAGATTTTTCATAGCATCACTATCTACGCTTGCATAGCATTTGTTTATCATTTTCAACCATCTTGAATCTCCATATGGCATCCATGGCTAGTGCTAAAAGCTGAGAGCTACACGCATGTGGAACTTGGAGAGGAGAGGAACAAGGGAGGAGAAACTATGAGCATCTTGATTAGCATTTGGAGGAGTATAGTTTATCTATTCTATGTTTGTATGCTTTCTATTTCATGCTTAATATCTCTCTTGATATGCCTGTTTAGGATAATCTTTTGTTGCTAACACTAATGTTTGTTTCTTGTGCTCTTGTGTGTGTTGCCATCAAACAGATTTTCTCATCGAGGAAACCAAAGAATACAACATGGGGACTCTTGAAACTCCTCACCACATACATCTAGCATCTCTTTTAACTCTAGAGGAACAACCTAAGTTTGTAGAATTCTTCCAAAAGTGCCAAATTAACTTTGCATGGTCATATGCATACATGCCTGGGCTTGATCCTAATTTAGTCATGCATCACCTCACCATAGCAGAAGGAGCCAAACCTATCAAGCAGAAGCTTCGCAATATGCATCCTCAGATTGCAGTACTAGTCAAAGAAGAACTTAAGAAACTCCTAGATGTTGGTTTTATTAGACCAATTGATTATGCAGATTGGATATCCAATATTGTGCCTATTGGCAAACCAAATGGGGGCATCCATATCTGTACTGACTTCAAAGATCTGAAAAAAGCATGTCCTAAAGATGACTTCCCCCTACCAAACATTGACATAATAGTGGACCTAACAGCAGGACATGCCATGCTTTCTCTCATGGATGGCTTTTGAGGGTACAACCAGATAAAGATCGCACCTGAGGATCAACATAAGATAGCCTTCACATGTCCGTGGGGCACATACTGCTGGAATGTCATGCCTTTTGGTCTAAAGAATGCAAGAGCGACCTATCAAAGAGCAATGACCACCATCTTTCATGACATGATGCATACCATAATGGAAGATTATGTTGATGACTTATTGGCAAAATCACTAACAAGAGAAGGTCATATAGAAATATTAGAGAAAATCTTTGATAGACTGGAACAATATCATGTTCAACTCAACCCAAAGAAATGTGTCTTTGGAGTAACCTCAGGGAAACTTCTAGGATACATTTTCTCAAGTAAAGGTATTGAGGTTGATCCTGCAAAGGTCAAAGCAATCATGGACATGCCACCACCAAAGAATATCAGTTAGCTAAGGACATTACAAGGACAGCTACAATCCATCTGAAGATTCATTGCACAACTGGTAGATAAGTGTCACCCTTTTACACACCTATTACACAAGAACATACGCTTTCAATGGGATACCAGATGCCAGCAAGCATTCTAGATGCTTAAAGATTATCTCATGAATACGCCATTGCTGATCCCACCAGATCCAAGTAGGCCTCTATTACTCTATATTTCAGCAACAAGTACAACATTGGGTGTACTATTGGCTCAACACAATGCAAAAGGAAAATAATGTGCTATATACTACATCTCTCGCACACTAGTTGGCTTTGAACTCAATTACACACCTATTGAGCGAGCTTGCCTAGCAGTAATCTTGGCAACCACTAAACTGAGACACTATCTGCTGACACATAAAGTACAACTCATTACAAAAATTGATCCACTCAAGTACTTACTCAGCAAAGCAACATTGACAGGTCATCTGGCCAAATGGGTGATGATTCTAAGTGAATTTGACATCGAATATGTGGACCGTAAAGCTATCAAAGGGCAAGTCATTGCAGATCAGTTAGCTGATGCTCCCCTCATGGGCGATCATCCTCTCATTTCCATTTTTCTAGATGAAGAGATATTCATGATCACAGCAACACAACCATAGAAACTATACTTTGATGGTTCATACACTAGGCATGGCTCGGGGGTAGGCACTCTATTTATCACACCTCAAGGTGACAGTATCCTGAAGTCTTACAGGCTCACATTCCCATGCACAAATAACATAGCTAAATATGAGGCCTTGATCACAAGACTTAGGCTAGCCATACAATGGAAGTTACAAGAGCTACAGATATATGGCAACTCCCAACTGGTCATTCGACAAGCAACAGATGAATTTTAGACCAAGGATGACAAACTCATGTCGTACAAACAAATGGTGGACAAATTAAAAACATCATTTACTACTATCACCTTTGAGCAGATACCCAGAGATCAGAATCGAGCTGCTGATGCTATGGCTACCATCGCATCTCTCCTAGATCTTCCACAGAATTCAACATGCTACGAGTTCTTAGTTGAACAACTTTGGATTCTCACTTATGATATCATAGAATCCGAGATGATATGTCACCTTGTCGGTTCTGAATCCCCATGGTACAATGAGTTCTACACCTACCTTCATGATCACACCCTTCCTCCTAACCAATCGAATAACCAACATAAAACCTTCATTCGCCAAACCGCTCGATATATCATTATTGTTGAAACCCTATACCGACGCAGTCTTGATGGTACTCTCCTTCGATGTCTAGAACAAGATGAGATAAAAAAGGCATTGGAAGAGGTACATGAAGGAATTTGTGGGACTCACTCAAGTGGCCCATCACTAGCCAAGAAGATCATACGAGCTGGATACTATTGGCCATCCATGGAAAAAGACTCCTACTACTTTATCAGAAAGTGAAAGAAATGCTAGGTTCATGGGGACCTGATACATGCGCTAGCATAGGAATTGCAACCAATCACAACACCATGGCCTTTTTGTCAATGGGGCCTTGACCTTGTGGGTAAAATCCATCCATCTTCATCCAACAGCCACAAATTCATTATTACTGCCACCAAATACTTCACAAAGTGGATCAAAGTTTTTCCACTTACCCAAGTCACCAACAAGTAGATCGCCTCATTCATCCTCAATTACATCATCTGCCGGTATGATGTACCCATGTCCATCATCATAGATAAAGGTCTTCCTTTCAAAAATCAGGATGTCCGTGAACTCTATGAGAAATTCCACATCCAACACCAATTTTCCACTCCCTATTACCCACAAGGCAATGATCAGGCCGCAGCATCAAACAAGAACATATTAAGAATCCTCAAGAAAACAGTCAATGATGCCGGTCGTGATTGGCATGTTCAATTGAATCCAGCACCATGGGCATATCGAACTAGCATTCAAACCCCTACAGGCGCAACTCCCTACTCACTAGTCTATGGTGCAGAAGCTATTTTACCTATTGAGGTTGAGATACCATCACTACGGGTTTCCTTGCACAATCTCATCGATGATGAAGCATACAAAGTATCTCATCTCCAAGACTTAGAGCTACTTGATGAGAAACGACAAGCTGCATACAATCACCTCAAGGCCTATCAACAGTGTATGAGTAGAAGCTATAATCATCGAGTTAAACCTTGCATATTCGAGGTACATGATCTTGTTCTTCGAGAGAATCCTCGTAACCAACCAAACTAAGAACATCAGGGGAAGTTTGAATCAAACTGGCTGGGTCCATATGTTATCACTACTATATTTGGGTCCGAGGCATATCAGTTGGCTACTTCAGAAGGAGAACCGCTAGCAGATCTGATCAACAACATGCACCTCAAACGGTTTTATACATAAGCTACATAGAGCATCAGGCTCCCATACATACCAACAAAAACATCAAAAAACATTCAGATAAATGTCCTGAAGAAAATACAAAAAAAGCAAAATAGTAAAGAAAAATCATGCATCCAAACGGTGAACAAACCACTCCGGTGGCACCTTGGGTAAGTGCGATGGTGAAAACCTGGCAAACAGGCGCCACTCGTAAAGGCTATGGCTTCATTGTCTTTCAGACTTGTTGCGATCACATTCACTCATCCATCAATCCAAAACCATGGCTTGCTATTGATCTACAATCAAGGATAGTACTTCATGCGTCTTGCATCCCGCTTTTTCATAGTCATATCTAAACTGGTGGCAATTCCCTTAATCTAGTTGATGGAAGTGGATTCTACATTATTTTGTGATTCATTGAGTTCTTCATTCAAAACTATCTCACAAAATCCAAAAACATTCAAAATTGTCTCACAAAATATCAAAAACATCAAAAAACATCAAACAAACAAAAACATGGCAACACCTTGTACATATATTTTTTAAAGCAGATACCAAACAAACACTGTGACATACTCAAAATGACCACCACTTATCACATCAACCCAATAGTCAACATCAACGCAAAAACTGTCTTCACGAGGATGCATCCTTCCTTACCAAAACAAAGACAAGATGACATTTTCTTTGACAAGAAAATTTTGTTAAAGCTATCAAGTACTTGGTTGGTTTGTAGGTTATTTATTCATTTATATCAGGTTCCTATGCTACTCTAGGATATCCACAAGTGATTAGAGTGGCCAGGATGGTTCCTAAGCATTGTTTGTATGTCTTCTGCGAATAAATCTAATGAAATTTTGGGGCGTGTACTAATGGTGTCTACGTGGGAAGTTCACTAAGTTACGTGATCTTATGCAAAAATATAGTCATAGATCACTACGTCTTGCTGACTATAGCGTATATCTCGACCATATGAGCATGAACCATTATCGAGGGTCCATATTCTTTATTCTTTATATATGTTGTTTGCTTACAGGTACAATACTCCATCTTTGGTTCCTACTGCCTCATCCAACCTCGATAATGGTTTTATATCTTACTATGGTATGAACTTGTCTCAGGATATGATCGGCAAAAGATCAAGGAGGACATTCCAAGTCATGCATGAAAGGAGATAATCCTTGTTTGTTCTGCAAGCAATACTCAGGTCAACTTGATCCATTATATCAAGTTGCTTGTATTAACTTGCTATATCAAAATCCATGTAAGGAATACTCAGGTCATCTTGAATCATTATGTCAAGTTGCTTGTATTTTCTTACAACATTTTAAAGAAGCTCAATGATGAAAAATAAAGCACTATGGATCGTCATTTCACCTCATCTGTATATATTGCATTCCCTTGCATTCCATCCATCCATACATTCATAATAGATGCATATCATGCATACATAGTAATGACAATGGATACTCTAATTTTCTCTTCTTCCATAGGAATGAATCATAGCTCCTCCATATCTTCTATCTAACATTGAATCCACCCCCTCACCCTCCCTATCTTGATCATCAACACCATCATAATCCCTTCATTGTTTCCCATCAACCCAATCAAGCAATTTACTCTATCTGCATAGGTACATCGACTCCCACACACATAGACTATAAACAGATACTCTGATCAAGTATCTTCTGGTCTCAACAGGTAATCGATTATGGAAAACCTAGACTACAACAAACATTTACCATAATGACCTAGTCTCAACGGGACTACTATGATTCACCACAACTATCCATCACACGCACACACTATCACTTGATCAACCAATCAAACACAATCATAGCGGACAATTACATCAATTGTCTAAGTATCAACGAGTATTTTGCTTCAAATACCTTGACTTCATCGAGAAATTACATCAATTGTCTAAGTCACCATCAGGTCACTTTGATTCACTTACTCAGACTTTATCTTGTCCAAGCAAACAACTAACATCAACTGTCATGCTTTGACTCGACCGGGGCAATTTAACCAATTGCACCAGATTGTCCAACCCATTTTGATCAATTGTACAGTATCAATCAAAAGCACAACACAACATTTGCACTGTATCTCCTGCATAACCTACAGGTACTCACTGGCTTGCCATTTCTCCGTATTCACTCTGTTTTCTTCCATTCTTTCACCGTTATTGCTAATTTCTTTTATTCTACCTCCCCTCCACTTCTCATTCTTTTTTGAGAGATCACCTGATTCTTCAAAAAAAATTTGGCCCATCTCTCAAGGGGGCATACCACCCACTAAATTAATATTTATGGGGCATATTTCTTCACACCTATTTTTCGTTCTTTGAAATGATGCGATAAAATCACACCGTCTCAAAGAGGGGCAAATGTAGCCACATAAATCTGTCCACTTAATTAAATGAATATTTAGTATTTATTTGATTATTTAACCATCAATCAATAATTAATTAAATTAATATTTAATTAATTAATCTTAACCCTCTTCTCCTGCTAATTAAATAAATTATTCAATTTATTTGATTTAGTTCACTTAACCAAATTCAGACCATTAATTAAATAAATAAATCATATTTGTTTCATTAAATTTTCTCACATTTAAATAAATTAATATTTATTTAAATCCCCCAAAATCCCATCTCTCACATTTAAATAAATTAAGATTTATTTAAATCACCTTTATCCTCCACCCACTTGCATTTTCCTACAAATGCAAGTTGCACAACTATTTTAAATAAATAAATTTAAATAATCCTATTTATCCTCACTCACTTGAAACCTTTAATGGTTTCCCTTAAAGTCTTCAAACTTAATGGCTTCCTTCTAGAGTCTTCTTAAGCCTTTAATGGTTTCCCTTAAAGTCTTCAAAATTAATGGCTTCCTTCTAGAGTCTTCTCAAGCCTTTAATTGTTTCCCTCAAAGTCTTCAAGCATTTAAATGCTTTATCTTCCTTTTTCTCATGTAAATAAATTAAAATTTATTTAAATAAAATCCAAAATTCACATTCACATTTAAATAAATTAATATTTATTTAAATATCTATCCAAATGCAAATTACACCATTTAATTGAAATAAATGATTTTATTTTAATTGAAAATCTCAAAATTCCTCCCACTTGCATTCTCCTACAAAATCCACTTGCATGCCTAAATCCCTTCTAGATTCTTCTAACTCCTTCAAATTAGCCTAATCCTATCCTAATCATTGTCACATTCCTAAATAAAAGGAAGTCACTTCTCAAAACCTCCAAAGTCTTTAATAACCATTAAAGGCTTTATGTCTTCAAATGGTTAACCTCTAAAGTCTTCCAAACCATTAAAGGCTCTTACACAACCATTTATGGTTAACTCACCTTTTACCTTTGGTTAGAGACTTTCCTCTAACTTAACCATCCTTTTGACTCATGGATCTCTTCAAAGTATTTATTTCTTTGGCTAAGGTAACCATTTAACCCTTGCACATTCATTTATCCCTCGGATAAAAGGAATATCCATTAACCTAACCCTAACCCAACCCCCTAGGGTAACCATCATGTCCCCTCAAGCATTCAATGCTCCTTATCTCTCCTCTCAAACCTCCTCATGGTGACACTTGTCAACATGGGATTGGTTTGAAAGTCTCACATGGATTGAATATCTTTCAATCCTAACACTTGTTAAGATTGCTCAATCTTAACCCTTCATTTCCCCATTTCTTCTATAAATAGAACCCTTCTCCTCAAGCAAAGAAGAAAGCATTAGAGCATTGTTGTTATACTGGTATTACCATAGAGAATTTTCATAGCATCACTGTCTACACTTGCATAGCATTTGTTTATCATTTTCAACCATCTTGAATCTCCATATGGCATCCATGGCTAGTGCTAAAAGTTGAGAGCTACACTAATGTGGAACTTGGAGAGGAGAGGAACAAGGGAGGAGCAACTATGAGCATCTTGATTAGCATTTGGAGGAGTATAGTTTATCTATTCTATATTTGTATGCTTTGTATTTCATGCTTAATATCTCTCTTGATATGCCTGTTTAGGATAATCTTTTGTTGCTAACACTAACATTTGTTTCTTGTGCTCTTGTGTGTATTGTCATCAAACAAATTTTCTAATCCTTTTTGCAGAGCATCAATACCCTTTCATGGTCATTCAACAATGATAGATATTTGTCGTATCTCTTAGGGATCATTGTTCAATAATTCAAGACTCTGTGATTTGAGAGTTCGAGACTAAGAGCTTAAGAACATAGCTTGAAGCTACAACTTTTCAAGGGTCAAGAGACAACTTGATGGAGCCCCGCTTGGTTCAAGATTTGCTTCTTTAATAGAAAATCTTCTAAAATAAATATTCATATAATGTAATCAACAAGTTTTCTTGTGTTAGCCTTAAGGGGGGGTCCCTAGGGAAAGTTTTAGGATCAAAGTAATAAGGGGGAGGAGAATGTTGACATAGATCAATATATTAGTTTGTATGGTTTGTTGCTCATTTATACTATTCTACAACAGTATCAATTTATCGTTCCTCAATGTCATTCGTCAATGGTGATATAACTATTTTTTGTGTTGTATATATTTCTCCCAGCCAATAATACTAATTATTGTAAATTGCCTTCATCTTTTATGCTCTTTTTGGTCATGGAAAGCATGCACTAATCTATCTCCATGATAGTTTGATTGTGACACTATAATGTCATTTTCTGAGGTGTATAAGTGGAGGTAAAATATTGTTTGATATCATGATGCTTCAATAACTCCACAAAATCCTTAGAGATGAATTTCCCCCCTTGATCTGAGTAGAGTAGAAGAAGGGACCTATTGGTCTCACATATAGCTCCATGGTAGAAGTTTTGAAGGCATCAAAATGTTGAACACTCTTCCTTGTGAGAAAATATAGCCGTCTTGCAAGATGAGTCATCCATGAACAAATTGAAGTACTTGCATCCTTGAAAGGAAGAAGGAAGTGGTTTACAAAAATTGATATGTACAACCTCAATATGCTCCTTGGCATGGAAGGTTCTCAGCTCGAATGTATATCGATGTTGTTTGTCTACAAGAAATCTAGAATGCATAGTCAAGAAATGTGAAAGATGATGAAGGCATCTTACCATCTCCTTGAAACTAAGATGATGGAGGGAGTGGGAAGATAGATGGACATATCTATAATGTCATAGAGTAGTAGACTCAATAGAGGTACAAAGAGTAGTTGAAAAGGATGAGACTACATCAAGTGCAAATAGTCAATCCTTCATTAAATCTCTAGAAATGATATTCTCATCTCATTAGATAAGATATTGTTTGATACCATCCTTGATCAAGAACTTTACCTTAAGCTCGTGATTCAATAACTAACTGATAGGCAAGATATTTGTTAATAATATTAAGTTTCTACAATCCATAGAATTATTATTGAAAAACTTCAGGATTAGATTGTGTAGATTTTTTTACATCAACGTTTCAGATCACACTCTGTGATCCATCATCGGGATGATAAAGAGAGATGAAGGAGAACAAATGATAGATGCTTACCATCTCCTTGAAACTAAGATGATGGAGGGAGCGGGAAGATAGATGGACATATCTATAATGTCATAGAGTAGTAGACTCGATAGAGGTACAAAGAGTAGTTAAAAAGGATGAGACTACATCAAGTGCAAATAGTCAATCCTTCATTAAATCTCTAGAAATGATATTCTCATCTCATTAGATAAGATATTGTTTGATACCATCCTTGATCAAGAACTTTACCTTAAGCTCGTGATTCAATAACTAACTGATAGGAAAGATATTTGTTAATGATATTAAGTTTCTACAATCCATAGAATTATTATTGAAAAACTTCAGGATTAGATTGTGTAGATTTTTTACATCAACGTTTCGGATCACACTTTGTGATCCATCATCGGGATGATAAAGAGAGATGAAGGAGAACAAATGATAGATGCTTACCATCTCCTTGAAACTAAGATGATGGAGGGAGCGGGAAGATAGATGGACATATCTATAATGTCATAGAGTAGTAGACTCGATAGAGGTACAAAGAGTAGTTGAAAAGGATGAGACTACATCAAGTGCAAATATTCAATCCTTCATTAAATCTCTAGAAATGATATTCTCATCTCATTAGATAAGATATTGTTTAATACCATCCTTGATCAAGAACTTTACCTTAAGCTCATGATTCAATAACTAACTGATAGGAAAGATATTTGTTAATGATATTAAGTTTCTACAATCCATAGAATTATTATTGAAAAACTTCAGGATTAGATTGTGTAGATTTTTTTACATCAACATTTCGGATCACACTCTGTGATCCATCATCGGGATGATAAAGAGAGATGAAGGAGAACAAATGATAGATGTGGACCAAGCATCTATCATTTGTTCTCCTTCATCTCTCTTTATCATCCCGATGATGGATCACAGAGTGTGATCCGAAACGTTGATGTAAAAAAATCTACACAATCTAATCAAGAATTTTTTTGATAATAAGATATTTTTTGTCAAACCTAGAACATAGAGCACCTTAGTAAGAGAACAACTTCTCATCCCAAGACGAATGGTGACAATAATAATTACTTTTGTAACATACTCCTTATTATTTTCTATTCGAATTATATCTCCAATAGGTTGAGTAGTTAGAGTATGAAAAAAACAATTATTGCTAGTCATATGTTTTCTAGTGCCAAAGTCAATCAACCAAACATCTCGCGAGGGCTTGGAGGTTTGGGGGAAAACAACCACATTGTGATTGACACTGCAATGTGATATATCTAGTATATCCTCATCAAATGCCTCATCCTTTTGGGATACAACATGTCCTCTATGCTTCTATTGATGAGGACATCCTCTCAACTATCAAGAATGACTACGACTACATGGGCCTTCCTTACTAGATTTTCTTTGGATAAGGCCTTTATAACAACAATGATCAGTATCATGTGTCGGTATGATAGATGTGACACCATGAATTATCCTTTGGAGGCTTCTATTGTTGTTGTGGAAACTTGTATGCGGATCCCTTTCAAGACTTTTTGAATGCACTTCTATCTCAAAACTACTTCTTTTCCATCAAAGTCATCTTGTAATGACTAGATGACTTCATGTTACTAATTCCTAAACTAGGGAGGAAGAGCTCTCAAAGTGATCGGGACAGGAAATTTGTCTTCCACCTTCTCTCTAAATGAAATAAGATCTACTCAGAGCTTCAGCATGTGACACAAGATTTGGTCAACTTCCTTCTCAAATTTCATATTGAATGTGTGAAGCTTGGACTGGAAATGGATGATCTTGGTCTGTTTATTTGCCTCGTAGATAGTGGAGAGGACATCCTAGGCCTCCTTTGAATATATGGCTGAACCTTGTCAAAGATTCTAATTGTGCTCAACATCAATGCTTTGGCAACATCATTGACAAACTTCTTCCCATTCATTTACATCATTTAGACATTGTATTGCACTAACAATCTCCCATAACCCTTTGAAGTAGATAATTATGTGTATCTTTTTCTACCATGCAACATGATTAGGCATTTTAGTAGTTGTGCATCTAAAAGAAGCAACTTGAGAGCAGACACGATAATACCAAAATAAAATTATCATAGAAAGAGTATTATTATTTATGATATGTTGACATGCATTCCTGATTTGGGCATACACATACTTTCGAGGATGAAAAGAAACATTGAAATGAGATCGATAGGCTCATGCAGTGAAACAAGGACATTTATATGGATATTCTACCCCGCATTCATCATCAACGGTCCATAGCCTTGATCAAGCTATACACATATCCTCTTAGCTTGGTAGTGTACATCAGAGGAAATACTCCAAAAGTATTTTCCAAATCAACTTGTACAGCTTTATGTTTTTTGGTGTCCTGGAGAGTGTCTAGCAAGGCATAATAGAAATCAATGATATCATAGACTATATTTTGTGCTCCATCATTGTTGACTATGCTACTGGAATCATCTGGCACAATTGATATTCATTGCTTCTATATATATTTACTCAAACAACCATCAAAATAAATTTTTCCCATGTATCTTCTACTACCACTTACAAATAAGAAATCAGAGAGAAAAGAATGATAGCAAGAACAAAATAACCACTGGTTGTAAGCTTCTCTTCTGAAGCCACATTGATGACTTGTCCATCTAGCATCTCTACAGAATGTACTTGTAGAAGGTAATAATGTAGAGAGAATGCTTGCCAAGATGCACCTAGGGAAAGAAAAACCTTCATGGTAGATAAAAAATTGCTTGCCTTATGCCTGAAGACAAACTGTTAAGCACAGCCAATATTTTCATTTAAAAAGTTGCAAGAAAACTTGTATTGGCCTCAACAACTGCTACACGATTTCCTCGCGGCTGGAAACCATAGACCAGCTCTTCATCACCCATACCTTATCACAACAATACAAAATTTCCATCACACCTCCTATCGCAACACTCCACCTCCTATACCATATAAAAGCTAAGAGGAAGAAAGCGAAAATCAATTTTATATTATGCGAAAGAGAATGCAGAAAATAAATACAAGAAGAAACTGGTAAACCGTTGAGAAACGGTATAGATAGGTAAGAAACTACCAAACAATCATGCCAATGTATTACGCTAATAATAATAAATTTAGAAACACGTCACAATAATGTAAGATATAGAAATGCGTTTGCATTTAAAGGACTTAAAACAAATTTAAAAAAATTAAAAATTCTATTATTTATAAGTAGGGAAAATCTAGTTCAACAAAAACACTAGGAAAGTGATTCCTTGGCTACTAACATTTGGTGAAGTTGTGTCAAATAAGAAAATGGAGGAAAGGTTTTTAGAAATAACAGTATGTACCAATATTTTGAGAAAGAGATTCACAAATTGAATGTCAAATTGACATGACTCAAGACATATAAATAGATTATCCAAATCTTAGAGAGTAGAATGACCAATGAAATGTATACCAATCATGTTCTACTCTTGGACTAATTTACTTGAGAACAAGATTGATTGAGAAAAACATAGGGGCAAACATCCATAGGAAATTAATATCTAAAATTGATTGAACAAATTCAAGAAAAAAAATAGTGTGATTAAGTCCTCTAGTTCCACAATCTCATTAATATGGTAAAAAGAAGAATGCTAGAGCATAAGCCCAAAATTATGATAAAGAATAATCAAGATGATTATAGGCATAACAATATTAGGAGTTAATGGAAAACCATAATTAAAATTTGAATGTAGGAATGCATGCAAAAGCATAACGAAGTGTTTCACTCATTTTGATTGGATTAATTCTTATGTATTGATTGGTGTTCAAAAATAATGTTAAAGATTGATATATTCTTGAACTTAGATTAATTTTGTCTCTACAAATATCTTCAGAAATTAGTTCTAGGCTTCAATTAATCTATTCATTTACTTCAATTAAAATAATAACATAAAATTAGTCCTTTGCACTTTTAAATTTAAATTTTATAAGAAAGTCCATGACATCATCTTTCAAATAGTTAATTTGAGATTACTAAGAACATGAAACATTCCAAATTGCATTCTACCATATATATAAATAAAACACTACATTTCTTTTTACACACATATCTTGATCTATCTTATTACTTACATAATTAGACAAGGAACACATTTGAAGATTCGTTGTTACATTAATGTTTTTATAGAGATAGATATGTGCATGGTTTATTGATTGCTCAAACTAACAAATTTGTTTTCTTAGATTTTTTACTATATAATAGTGATGCCAACATTTTTTTTTATTGTAGGATCATTGAAATTAATGTTGTAGATGGTACGCAATTTTTTTAGAAAAAGGTCAATTTCATGATGCAAAGGTCATGTATAAGTAGCGCAAGAGAATTTGGAAGTAATTTAACAGATACACGCACAATATCAAAGTAGTGATGGGAATGCAATGCAAGGACATGAAATTAATCAAATGATGAAGATCTATGTGACATTATTTGGCGGTCATTGGCCATAATACATAGAAAATGAAATTAGGCAAGCACAGAGCATAAACATAAACATAAACATTGGTGGCAGTAGTGGTAGTGGCGATGTGTTATTGTTTGTTAGTGCAAATCTCTATCTCCAGCAAACCATGCCATGGCCACTGGGTCTCCCTACACAGTTGAGGTTGATGATGGAGAAATCGTTGGTGTTGATGTGGTTGTCATTGTTGGGTGAGCCGAATCGGGCAACTGTTAGTTTGTTAGTTTGGTAGCTTGGACAATTGTTTGTCCATTTCCTAAATAATTAGTAAATAATTGTTTGCTAACAAATGTAGTTAGAATTCAAACAATTTTTATTAGTTATTTGACTCTTTTTAGAAACTTATAGCAACCAATTTGGTTAGGGTTGTTTAGTTGTTTTTAATCTTAGCCATTGATTGAGAATTAATCTCAATCGTTGGTTTTCCAACGAGAGTAGTATATAAGGGGGTCAGGGGGCATTTGGAAAATAATGAATTGTCTGGAGAAAATTATAGTGTTAGCAAGTAGTCTTGCAGTGTTATCAAGGGTGCAGTGAAGCGTTGGGATAGTAGTGGGGTGGAATCTCAACAGGAGAAATTGGGAGGTCGTCGAAGCTCTGCCAGTAACAGGCAAGCAGTATTTGTATCTCTTGATTTGTTATAGTTAATATATATTCCTCATCTGTAGTACTGGTTTTCCCTTCGGGGTTTTTCCAAGGACAATTGTCCGAAAATATTGTGTTCATTGTGTTGCGCATTTATATGAGTTTGTGAAATTGCAGTTGTGTTATTTTCCAATATTTGTTGCTCAAATAATCTATCAAAGATAGGAGGATAATAATCAGTAATTGCAATAGATTTTTTACATGGTATCAGAGCTAAGTTGAGGGTAGAAAAGATTTACCCCAGGCGAAGTAAATTGAGGGTTTATAAAACCTAGTTTAACCTCTTTAGAATTTTTTATTTTTTTTAACCATTGAGATGGCCTCAATTGGTTTAAGAGATCAGGATAGATTGGATGGAGCCTCTAATTTTGGTGTCTGGAAAGCCAAAAAAAATTTATTGCTAGAAGAGAATGGTATCAAGGAATATGTTACCACTGTTGTGATTGTACCTATAGATGCAACACAACTTGCCGCATACAAGAAGAATGATTCCAAGGCAAGGAAGCTAATCCTTGATGGTGTCAAGGACCATATAGTTCCACATATTACAGAGTTAGATACTGCAAAGAAGATGTGGGATGCCATTCTAAATCTGTACCAGAATGCTACCACTAATCGAAAGCTGATTCTCAGAGAAAAGATGAGGAATACCCAAATGAATAAGGGAGAAGACATGACGAGTTACCTCACCAGACTCAGATTTGTCAAGGATGAGTTAGTGGTTGTAGGAGATAAACCAAGTGATGATGAGCTAGTACGGATAGCCCTAAATGGGTTTTCTAAGCAATGGGATGTCTTTGTTCAAGTTGTTAATGGACGAGACACCTTACCAAGTTGGGATTGACTTTGGAGTGACTTCACTCAGGAGGAGCTTAGACTAAGCCTTGTCAATGGAGCCAACAATAAGAGTCAGAAAAGTGAGGCAGAACAGGAGAACGTTGCCCTAGCGGGTAAAGGAAAAGCAAAGAAGGGGTCCCGTAAAGGATCAAATCCACAAGGTGAGAAGAAGAAGAAAGACTTGTCGAAGATTAAGTGCTACAGTTGTTATGATTTTGGCCACTATGTCAGTGATTGCCCAGAAAGGAAGAAGAATGACAAGAAAGGCAAGAAGCAAGTTGTAGCTTCAGCAAGTGCAGATGAGCTCTCGAATAGAATGGAAGATGAGTTTGCACTCATAGCATGTATGGTAAGCTCAACCTCACAGAGTGTTTGGTACATATATAGTGGGGCATCATTTCATATGACAGGAGTTAGAGAATACTTCTCCAGTTATAAGGAGGAGAGCACCAAAATCTAGATATCTATGGGAAACATGTCCAAACTCAACTCAGTTGGGAAAGAGACTGTTCAGTTTCAGAGGGAGAATGGTAAGATAATTCCTCTTCATGATGTGTTGTATATTCCAGGCTTAGGGATGAATTTGATTTCTGTATCTATCCTTCAGGACAAAGGGTACAATGTACTCTTTAGAGGGGCATATGTATTGATTAAGCATAAGGATTGGAAATCACCCATAGCTATTGGAGTTAGGAGCGATCGACTTTATAGGCTGCAGTTTGATATTTCTAAGGCACTCATGAGTAGTAACAATCTTAGAGATGGAGGAGAGCTATGACATAGGAGAATGGGTCATATACATCATGGAGCACTTAATTTTCTTCATGAGACAATGACAGGTGTTCCAGAGGTCAGCACAGAGCATGATGATGTATGTAAGGGATGTGTGTTGGGGAAGTTTGTGAAAGCAACTTTTCCAAGGAGTGACACTAGATCCAAGGGTGTTCTTGATCTACTATATTCAGATGTATGTGGACCATTGTCAATAAAATCTCTCAGAGGGTATGAGTACTTTGTTACTTTTATTGATGATTTCTCCTGGAAGACCTGGATATACTTCTTGAAGACCATGGATGAGGTTTTTAGTCGCTTCCAAGAGTTCAAAGCTCTTGTAGAGAATTCGATAGGAAATAAGATAAAGGTCCTTCGGTCAGACAAGGGAGGCGAGTATAAAGGCAATGGGTTCCATGAGTTCTGTACCAGAGAAGGAATCAAGAGAGAGTGGATTGTTCCTTATAATCCACAACAGAATGGAGTTGCTGAGAGGAAGAATCAGTCTATATCAGAGGGGGCAAGGGCTATGTTGCATGACCAAGATATGCCTCGTTATCTATGGGCAGAGGCATGTAGTACAATAGTATACATATAGAACAAGGTTCCACAAGAGGTGCTAGGGAAGATGACACTAGAGGAAGAATTCACTGGGAAGAAGCTAGATGTTAGTCACTTCAGGATCTTTGGGAGTTTGGCATATTGTCACATTCCAAAGGATACACGTACCAAGTTAGACCAAACTGCAGAAAGAGGGTACTTTGTGGGGTACAGTGAAACCTCAAAGGCATATCGGATATTCATTCCAAGGACCAAGTGGATTATTGTTCGATGCGATGTCAAGTTCATGGAGGAAAAGTCATTTAGAAGGTCCGGAGATTTTCCAGTAGATGATCAGAGTGAGCAGCCAACACAAGCTCCAAGGATCACTCAATCGAATCAAGGTCAGCAAAGCTCTAGTATAGTTACTAGTACAAGCATAGGCTCATGAGGTGAGAGTTCTCAAAGTATGGAGCAACAGGTCCAAGAAGAGATGCATCAAGAAGACATGGTGGTTGATATTTCATCTTCTATAGTTGGCAGCAACAATCGTAAGGTTCAACAGACACAAAGAAATACTCAGGAGTTAGTGGGGACTCCTAGGAGGAGTAGTAGACAACAGAAACAACCAACCAAGTTTGATGACTATGTTGCATTGGTTAGTCAGTTGGTAGATAGTGAACCTTCTAGCTATCAGGAGGCTGCACAACATCAAGTGTGGCAAGATGCTATGGTTGAGGAGTATACTTCAATTATGCAGAATGATGTTTGGGAGGTAGTGCCTAGACCAACGGATAGAGTTGTGGTTGGATCATGTTGGATCTATAAGATCAAGCACGGTGTAGATGGTAGCATCAAGAAATACAAGGCAAGGTTTGTGGCAAAAGGGTTCTCTCAGAAGGAGGGAATAGACTATGATGAGACATTTGCTCCAGTTGCTAGGTATACTTCTATATGAGCTGTAATCTCAATTTTAGCACAAATGGGATGGCAGATCCATCAAATGGATGTCAAGACAACGTTCCTCAATGGTAAGTTGAAAGAGGAGGTATACATAGAACAACCAGAAGGCTTTGTAGCACACAACAAAGAGACCCACGTGTGTAGATTAAAGAAAGATTTGTACAGACTCAAGTAGGCTTCCCAGAGCATGGTATGAATGCATTGATAGTTACTTGCAAGAAATGGGCTTTGTGACGAGTGAGGCGGATGCTAATCTCTGCTACTTGGTGGTTGGGGGTGAGATTCTCATTCTTGTTCTATATGTGGATGACTTGTTTCTAACAGGTTCACTAGGGCTCATATAATAGTGCAAGAGAGACCTTGCAACAGAGTTCGAGATGAAGGATTTGGGACTTATGCACTACTTTCTAGGCATGGAGGTATGGCACACAGATGGAGAGATTTTCCTTGGACAAGGGAAATATTGCATTGAAAACTTGAAAAGGTTCAGGATGGAAGATTGCAAAGCCATGTCTACACCTATGATCATGAATTGGAGGAAGGTAGATACATTTAGGGAGAAGGATGTAGATCCCACATTATTCAGGTAGTTGATTGGTTCTCTCATGTTTTTGGTCAACACCAGGCCAGATATAGCTTTTGCAGTTAACTCTCTTAGTCAGTTCATGGTTGACCCAAAGGGAGTGCATTGGATAGCGGCAAAGCATGTGCTGCATTATTTGCGAGGTACAATCAAGTATGGGATTAGATATTCTCGAGGTGAAGGAATCAAGTTGATGGGCTATACTGACGCAGATTGGGCAAGCAGTATAACAAACAAGAGCACTTCAAGGTGTTGTTTCAGTCTGGGATCAAGAGTTGTCTCTTGGTTCAGTAGGAAGCAGAAGTCTGTGGCTCTAAGTTCTATAGAGTTGGAATACATAGCAGCTAGCATGGCGACATGTGAAGCTATATGGCTTCGGAAGTTGCTAGTAGTCTTGTTTGGTCAGAAGGTGGAGACTACAGTGATACACTGCGACAATCAGAGTTGCATTAAGTTGACTGAGAATCTAGTGTTTCATGATAGGTCGAAACATATAGACATTAGGTATCGCTTCATCAGAGATTGTGTACAACGTGGAGTTGTTCAACTACAGTTTATACCTACAGATCAGCAGGTAGCAGACATTCTAACAAAGGCATTGGGGAAGGCAAAATTCATCATCTTCAAAGAGAAGTTGGGTGTCATGCAGAATAGCTTCCTCGCTAAGAGGGAGTGTTAGTTTGTTAGTTTGGTAGCTTGGACAACTGTTTGTCCATTTGCTAAATAATTAGCAAATAATTGTTTGCTAACAAATGTAGTTAGAGTTCAAACAATTTTTATTAATTATTTGACTCTTTTTAGAAACTTCTAGCAACCAGGTTGTTTAGTTGTTTTTAATCTCAGCCATTGATTGATAATTAATCTCGGCCGTTGGTTTTCTAACGAGAGTAGTATATAAGGGGGTCAGGGGGCATTTGGAAAATAACGAATTGCGTGGAGAAACTTGCAGTGTTAGCAAGGGCGCAGTGATAGTGTTAGGATAGTAGCGGGGTGGAATCTCAGCACGAGAAATTGGGAGGTCGTCGAAGCTCTGCCAGTAATAGTCAAGCAGTATTTGTATCTCTTGATTTGCTATAGTTAATATATATTCCTCATCTGCAGTACTGGTTTTCCCTTCAGGGTTTTTCCAGGGACAATTGTCCGAAAATATTGTGTTCATTGTGTTGCGCATTTATATTAGTTTGTGAAACTGCAGTTGTGTTATTTTCCAATATTTGTTGCTCAAATAATCTATCAAAGATAGGAGGATAATAATCAGTAATAGATTTTTCACAGCAACTTTGCAGTCAATGGCAAACAGATTGGTCGTCACATAATCGGCCTCACCTCCCACCACTGGCATGGCGGCGCCCAGGTTAATGGGGCTCCTGTACTCTGCTCCGTATGTTTGCCCAAGCACACCGGTGACACGGGGACTGAGAGAGTAGAACTTGAAGCTCAGCTCCAGATGGGCAAAGCAGTGCTCCGACTCGGAGGTGATTCCGTAGTTGTGGATTCCAGACTCCTCGGGAGTGATGGGCACAACGCGGGCTGTAAACATAAACTTGTTCTCCACCTTAACCGTCACCGCATTAGTTTTGTCAGATCGAAAGATTTTCAGATTGGAAGAAGACAGAGGTAGAGTGGCAGTGGCTCCCTCCTGGTTAGAAAGTTGGATGAATTTTCCGTCCAAGGCAATGGCGAGTTGGTCAAGGGAATCGTCCCAGGAGGACACCTTGTTGGCTCCTAGGAAGAGCTGGCGGTTACCGCCGAACAGCACTCCAATGGACTGCACCCACGTGAAGTCTCTGCCCATTCCTTCGCCTCTCTTGCCGATGAAGTGAGCATTGATATGGAGCTCTGAGTCCGACACCAAACAGAAGTTCTGGTCTTTCTTACCGTGGAAATAGAACATGATGCCATCTCCGCCAATGAATCGAGGATCCTGGCACACGCCTCCGGGCTTATTGCACGCTGCAGTTGCATATCACACACCCAAACTTGTTACTCTCCATAAATTATAAAACAAACAAATAAAGTTATCGATAGATAGGCCTACTTACGGCAAACAGCCTTGCAACTTTTGCAGTCCATCACGCACCTATACGCACACTCATCCGGACAGTATTGCTCGTATCCATAGCAGCTCTTCCTGTACCCGTAATCATTACATTTCACTCTCTTGTTTCTGTTTCCTTTCCCCTGTGCAAGCACGTCATTTGTACTCAGCAGCGCCACCACGCAAAGTGCAGCGATCAACATCTTTGCAACCATTTCGACACAAGTTTTGTTATGAGTCTCTGCGAATGCGCTTCCATCAAATGATTCTCGTCCTCTGCTTTTATGGCTACTTCATTCCATGGCTTCTTCATAACGGGACCACCATCTCCGAAATCCATGATGCGTCCACGTTATCGCTACGCACGATGCAACGTGGAACTTTATCAGTGCCTCTATCTTCTTGGCTTTCTGGTTTGATTTGTCACCCAATTCAACTCACCTAATAACAAACTATAAAAAGAACAAACGATCCCGTACGGATGCAGTGAGATCAAGACTAAACTCTGGAGGAATGCAAATGCAAATTTCTATTGAAGCGTGTGATTCACAGGACCGCGAATGCACTTGAGGTAATCTACAAACTTCGGTTGTTTCACCAAACTACTTTTAATCTTTAAGCCACCTGCAACAACTCTCAATTAATTTCTCTTTCCATCCATTTCATCGTATCGTTACAAGTTTTTTCCGAAGCACGTTCTATTGGCAAGTCCCCTTATATAATATAATGTTTCTTTATGCCGGAGAAAGCTTAAGCATGCATAAGGGTCAACGTTTTTGGACTAGATTCCACTTCTCTCTGCCGGGTCTTTCTATCTTGGGTTCGGATTTTAAGGATTTACACCTCCCAATTTCGAATTAAACTTGAATTCAAATCCAATACCCCAAAAAGAAAATTGGTCCAAAACTTTGTTTATTCGCTTTTTGTTTCTTTGAATTTTACAATTTTATTGATTTCTAAGGTTTTTTAGATTTTTAAGTTCAATTCTTTTGTTGTTCGGGTTATTTTGTTTTTCCAAGCTTTGTGAGAAGGGTATATCAATCATTTGGTATATTATCTAGTTAGAATAAACAAATCACAATTCAAAATCTTTCGTTCGTGTCTTTAGACATTTTCATATCAACTCAAGAAATGGTTAAATATTAATCCAATTTATAAGATTTTTAAGTTCATTTTGATTCTTTTGAAAAATCAATAATTGGAACTCTCTTTTGAATGTGCAATCATCCTATCAAAGGAGTTTTGATTGTTCATTTGAATCTTCCTTCCTTGATTTCTCTCTTTACCTAAATTATTTGATCAATCAACATATTAATTACTCAACCATGAGACACATCTATAGATACAAGTTTTACTCTATTATCACATCTAATATATGAAGTATGAGAAGTAATAATGTGAGCTTCAAACATTCATCTTATTCTCCAAGACAACTATAAAGGCATTAGGAAAACAGAAAAAAAAAAATGGTTTGGTTTTTAATGATATTTGAATGTTAATAAATGGCATCCTACCATTAGCTACTTGAGCAAGGATTTATTTTTACACCTAGTTTAAAAGCCAATTGAAATTCTGAAATAATTATATATGGAAATATGACCTTAAGAAGGTAGTAGTACCTTTGTTTCTTTTCTAAATCAAGAATTATCAACTAGAATATAGACAGTTATGATGAAAAATCTTAGGATTTTTAACAACTTTGAGGGCGACATAATGTTATATTTGAATGCATGAAAATATCATATGGATTTATGCACACCCAATCATCTAGTATAAAAAAATTTAGTGACAAAATCCTCAAGAAAAATACATGTATAATTCCTATATTGTAATGTGTAGTTATCAAAGAGCACATATTGTACATGTTATAGGCCCCATGCATAAATAATAATGAGCAAAAGCATGCTTATAACCCTATTTTAAGATAGGATTGTCTTGTTTCTACCAAGTGTTGGGATGTGATGATAGTAGACTAGTGGATAAATTAATCATAACATTTTTATGTGACCTTTTCAACACCATAAATGCAATAACGTATATATTTTTGTTGAATATTTATCTCTATTGATGAATCAAGAGGTAATGGCATATAAGACAAGCTCCTCATCTAAGAAATTGAAGAATTATTACATCCCATTTTTTTATATACATATGAACACATTCTAAAATATGACATAAGATGTTTAAGATGGTTTAATATGCTAAGGATGTTGAGATGGTAAAGAATGCATAGAGACACCTTCAACTATGGAGGACCATTATATGGATAGGAGTTGTACTAGAGTAAGTTATAGTAAATTCGAGAAGTAAATCAATCCCATTGTATAATCTATTATCCTTTGAGAAAAAGAGCTAAGGTAGAGTTCACCTCAATTAAAATTATGAGTTGACTAGTTTGTAATTCTGAGTCATCATGATGACAATTTATTTGATTGATAGTTACACTATATATGTAAATATATATCATCTTTTATGTTACTCACTTAGCCCATTAATTGTATTGGTATGTGTCACCAGCTTTTGGTAAGCATGACGCTTTATTAAATTATATAGTAATTTATATATAATCTTATATAGGTAGTTAATTTAGCGTAGGTCACATCCTAGCCATAAGTATGGTATAGATAGTAGCTAATGGTTATTTATGATCATCATATTGTAAAATGTGTTCAGTGGATACTTTAAATGGATGTTTTTCTCCATAAGTATTTTATTACTCTCAATTATTATCAAGTGTTATTGTTATATTTTTTATTATATATTTTTTATTGTGCTAATTTTTTCATTACATTTTATGTGTCAAAATTGTTCTCATTAAGGAAATCTTTACATGTTTTGTTGAGGGGTTTCTACTTAGACTATATTAAGAAGCTTAAGCTAATCAATGGAAGTTTTGGGGTTACAAGGAAAAAAAGATTGATAATCTTCTCTTTATAACTTGTGTATTGCAGATTAAAAAGTAGATGTCATGTACAATCGAAAACCTAGGTTTTGTGAAAAGTGTGTATGTGGACCCACCACTATATAAAAGGAATGATTAAAAGGGTTATATCTCAATAGGAAGGAATTCCATGGATAAAACAACTGGTTATGCTCAAGAATAAAATTGGCCTCACAAAAAGTTATAATATATGAGAAAATTTTGAGAGAAAGGCCATATGGAATGAACCAAAGTTGAGTTAGGTTATAAGAAAGAAAGTAGATCCTTCCTACCTTTTTTCCTTACAAGATATTGGTAACCACATTGAAAGGAGAGATAACATTATAAAAAAACCATATGATTATACTTCAATCACCAAGGGTGGAAAAAAAAAATAGGCGGAGTTGGAAATAAATGATTTTGAACTCAAGTTTGTATAGATAGGAAGGGAGCTCAATGAACTATTATACTCAAATAAGATGGTGAAGCATCTAGATTCGAGATCTCCATGAAACTAAAGATGATGATACATCTCTTATAGATAACATACTCCTCAATCGAAATAGATTGTGTATCTTATGAGGAAAAAAATAATATGTCTAGATTATAAAAATTCTAAACATTCATAATTTGATTATAAATAACCACTAGCTCATATACATACCATACTTATTAATGGTTATGAAATTAAAATTTCAAGACTAAGAAGCTCATTAGTTTTGTATTTAATTATTGATATCGTAAGAATAAGGGGAGGAAAAATTTGAGTGGTTTAACTAATGAAGAAGAATTCAAAAATGACGCTACTACTTTTAAGCCTTCTTCCTATGGTATGCAATTTGGTGTTGATAATATAACACTAGAGGAAGGAAGATAAATTATAAACACTAGTCATTTCTTTCTATAACCTATATTAGACCATGTGCAAATAATAATTATTCATGGCATGATACATTTCTTCTTAAAATATTTTTATTATAGGAAGCCTTATAGAATCAACAACCTTATGTCCATAATGATTGGAACTGAAATAGAAACTTAAAGAAGAATGATTGAACCTAGTTTTGAATGCTTGTCTTCTTGGATTTGTTATTTTGAACCTTCTCTTTTTTCTTTAAACATGGATGAACCCTTCATCTTGTTTCTTTTTATCCTCAATTGCCTTGGATAAATCTAATCCTAAACTTCTAGAACCATGCTCACCTAAATTTTCTACACTTTTCTTTATGGAGTCCTAAGTAACCTTATTGATTTATTTTTCCTTATATACAATACCAATATTAAAATATTGTTTCATCTGACTACAAATAATCTCATCTACTATCTAAGTACTCTTTTCAATGTTCATCTGACTATTTTCTCTCTAAATACTTCCTTGGAAATACCCCTTCCACTACAAGAATTACACAATCCTTGTCTCATGTTTAATTTGTCATTCAAGATTTATTGTATCCTTTTTCCTTCCTCTATCTAGGCTTTCAAATATAAAATCCTATTCTCTAACTTTTTTAAGTCTATGTATTAGTTCTTATTTATTGCTAATTTCCTATGTGATCCTTTTTTTAAGATTCTTTATTAGTCTATGAGCATATGTGATGAATACTAAGAGGGGGGGGTGAATTAGTATACCAAAAAATACTAAACTCAAATACTTAAACAGTTTTACTAACAAACCGGTATAACAGTTTTACTAACAAACCGGTTAACACAAATGCAAACCAAATAGCAAATAAGGTATTCACCCATAGAAGCACAATCACCATAGCACAAGAGATTTTGACATGGAAACCCAAATGGGAAAAACCACGGTGAGATGAAACTCACAAGTAACTATCTGCTTAATAGTAACCAAACCGGTTAAGGTCATACAATGTTCTTCACCAGAACAAATCCTGTTAGGAATCTCAATCTCTGTTAGGAGATAAGTCCGATTAAAGACTACCTTGTGAGAGGATTTTCGATCCACATATGTGAACCACCTTGTTAGAAGATTTACAAAGGCTTTTTTGGGTTTCAGACTTGTCGAAGATGTGAGTAATCAACAAGTGAATGACCTAGCAAATAGAACAGTCTGCTTGGTTAGATCCATGATAGCTCATTGCTAATGCATTTCAGCATTACTTCAATCTTCAGTAAAATCCACACTCTGTTACAGCACACAGACTTGATTTCCTCTTCTAAGATCGCACATACAAAAACTCATCAACCACCAAAAACCCTAACAGCTACCTCATCTAAAACCCTAGACATGATGTCCTTAAAAAAGGAATTTGATTTCATGTCGGTCCAATAGGATTACATTGGAAGTTACTAGGTTCATTGCATCTAGACACATTTGGTAACACAACACAAAATCACCGTCAAAGTGTTGGTGGATGGTAACTCATCACAAAAATATCGGTTGGTAACTCATCACCGAGTATTACCATTTCATACAACTTTACCGATTACCGGTTGGTAATTCATCATAGAGTAATACCTGTTCAAATATTAAACCGATTACCGGTTGTCCAAAATGAAGACTGGGAAAATGATAACTGTCACTTTAGTTCCTTCGTACTGCTTGAGATCCTCAAACCGCTTGAGGTCTTCATACCGCTTGGGATCGGTAAACACTTTCTGTAAACACCGATAGTCTAAAGACTATAATACATAATACCGGTTTGGAACACATACCGGTTGAGCATAACTTATACATACAAAAAGTGATCTCAAAGCAAGTGTGTGTCCATCAATGACAATCACAACATTATTATCAAAAATGCCAACAATCTCCCCCTTTGGCATTGATGGCAACACTTGGGAAAAAATTTGACATCTAAGTGTTTTACAACAAAAATTTGCCATAACCAAAAATTACTCCCCCTAAGCATATACACTACCCTTTTTTGCAGAAAATACAATGTATACTACTCCCTTACAGAGATAAATATGAAAGTATACATAACATGCATCAAAATTTTAAATATAGAATACTACTCCCCCTTTCCCAACAATGACAAAGTATAGTTGAATAACCCCTGTTTCCATTATCATTAAAATCATAAGAGTTTATGACAATAAAGAGTGAAACTTATCAAAAACTGATTTAAAGTCATGCATAAATGTCTTCATGGATACAAACCATGACTCAAGCAATGAGGTAGCAACCTCACTTTCCGTTTGCATCTGGAAAACCTGGTCCTCCATGGCATCCAAGGTACTCATCTCTTGAGTGACCGTTAAGGCATCCAGATTGAGATAGCATTTCTGAAGTATTTGAAGTCATGATAGTAAAACCAGTTGAAGTTCCTACAAATCTCTGGTCCAGTTGCTGATCTCTAGCTCTATTCTTGTAGCCTGAAGTTGAAACTAGTGAACAGTTTGCCCATAAGCGGTGAAGGAATCATAGGGCATCTTGAAGGTCCTTATGAATATCTACAAATTAGTTTGCAGTTTGTCTTTCTGAGAAAGCACATCATCACAGAATAGATGGGGTTGACATATCTTACTGAGCAGTAGATTCCCCTCATCCAGAACATCTTTTATGTCATTCTATGCTTTCTGTAGATTGGACCGGAGCTCATTTAACTTCTTTACCAAAGCAGTGTTTAGAGCCTTTTGATGCACCTTTTTTGCATTGGCTTCAGCAACATCTTCCAGACATTGCACTTGGTCCTCTACAACTGTGCATAGGAGCTTCAATTGAGCTAGAGAGGAATCGTTACTTGGGAGATTGGTATCGGGAATCAAACTAGTGAGAGTTTCCACCGCAGTTTGAATCACATCTTCCTCCTTTTTCCTCCTTAGTGCTTCTAGTCTCTCTTGAGCAAGCTTAATACTTTGCAGTAGCTCTGTTTCATTTGCAGACTGGAGGTCAATGGGACTGGTGATGTCAGCTAGTTTAGCTTTACCACCAGTTGCCTTTGGGATCTCTACATGTACACTCTTTGCTGCTTCCTCCTTTTCCTTGGCTATTTTCTTATCTTCTTCTACCTTCTTCTGCTCCTTAGATTCTTTCTTTCTTTTCTCTTCTTCCTTCTTCCTTTCTTCTTCTTTTCGCTTCTCTTCTTCTTTCCTCTCCTCTTCCTTCTTCTTCTTCTCCTCTTCCTGTTTCTTGTCTTCTTCCTTCTTCTTCTTCTTCTCCTCTTCCTGTTTCTTGTCTTCTTCCTTCTTCTTCTTCTTCTCCTATTCTTGTTTCTTCTCTTCTTCCTTCTTCTTCTTCTCCTCTTCCTATTTTCATTTCTCCTCTTCTTTTCTCTTCTCTTCCTCTTTTCTCTTCTCCTCTTCATTTCTCTTCTCTTCCTCTTTTCTCTTCTCTTCCTCTTTTCTCTCCTCCTCTTCATTTCTCTTCTCTTCCTCTTTTCTCTTCTCTTCCTCTTTTCTCTCCTCCTCTTCATTTCTCTTCTCCTCTTCCTTTTGCCTCTTCTCTTCTTTTGTCTGTTTCCTCTTCTCTTCCTCCTTTCTCTTTTCCTCATCCTATTTCTCCTATCCTGTCATGTCTATTGGTGTATCCAGAGTAACATCTTCACCATCCAAAGCATCAACATCAATAGGGTCCATTTCCTCAGTGACCTGTTCTCCTTCATTGTTATACACCTCATCCGGTTTTGCAATTTCTAGGTCCTGTTTAGCCTTTTTGTTGGCTTCGGACACTTGGTGCAATCTCAGAGCTGCCTTGGCATGAGAGTGGGTATCTTTCACCACCTCAGGGACTTTCCCTTCTAGCAACAAGAGTCTCCTTCTTCGCATAAAGAAGAGACCTTTATTAGATGACAAAAAGGTCTTTCCCAAAAAGTAATCATGAAGAAGAATAAAAAGAGAAATTTCATGCAAGAAGTAATCATGAAGAAGAAAATTTTAAACTAAGAGACCACATCATTTGAGGAACTACAAGAGGAAGTTTTTTACTCTATTAGGTAAAACCTATTTAGATTTAGAGGAGTATTTCAAGGTAACAGTGTGACATTTTATTGATAGTGAGGAGACACACAACTTCATTGGCGATGGTTTAGCAGTCAGGAGAGGGATTGAGGTGTAGTATTTTGAAGAATCTAATATTACAATTGTATTTATAGATTTACTATTATATGAACCAAAAAGATAACACAATTGAGTATCATATTAGGAAACCATAGGATGATGAATGGATTTTATTGTTTTGGGATTAGAGACATGCATGTAGTTTTGGGTGTATAATGGTTTTACACTCTCTAGGGAAGCATCCTCAATAAATTTAAACAATGAAATTGAAATTCAAGGAAGGAGGTTAAAAGGTAGTATTCCAAGGTATGTTCAATCAATTTCCCGAGGTAGTTACTTCAAACAAAATGTACACTATTTTCTATCATGGCGAGGCTATTTTATTCATGTGTAATTACTGTGGAAGTTTCTCTATATTCACGCCTTTGTGGTTGTCATGTTCGACCCTGTGTTCTGGATTAATTTGGTATTGTGAATTTGAGTCTGGTTGGTCCGCATATTTTGATATATGTTCCTAAGTTAAACAAGCCTTTTTTATCTCTCTGTTGGTGAGATTTGGCTGTGTGTATGTCCAGTATTCCTGAGTGTGTGTTGAGCTCGTAAAAGGGTTGTATCAATATTTTAATTGTTATTTGCTATTTTGATAAAATCCCTGTGATTTACTTTGCATTGTTTCCCTATCTATATGAGTCCAGTATTTTTCAATAGTCTTATTGATTTTTTGAATTTAATCATAATCTTTACTTGTATCTTCTGAGTCTTTTCAGTGAATGTGTTATTTTAACGAATGCGCCAATGTTTGTATTGAATATGCTAATCCTTATCATATATGCGCTATGGTTATTTTTGTATGTGCTATTCTGGGCAATGGAAGTACTATTACACTTGTTATATGTGCTACTGTATCTGTTGAAAGCATCGAAATTATTCATAAATGCGTTGAAACATCAGATGAAGGCGTTGTAACATTTTGCAAATGCGCTGCATTGCTCAATGTATGTGCTAAACTACTTTGTCTATTGTGTTTTGCTGATTTTAGTTTTCTTAGTTCTCTTTTCTGATTTAGTTCTTGTACTCTAGGCATTTGTTGGTAATCTTGGTTTTTCCAGAGTTGGTGTTGCTCAGTTTTTAGTTGTTTATTTATTCTATGGCTCCAACAAGTTGATGTGCCCTATTGTGTAGGATTGAATTTTCATATGGCTGAGCAAGGGGAAAATTTATGCTTGCTCTTGTGATTGATTATTGAGGCTCTTGGTTATTTCATGATGTTGGCATTATGACTTATGTTTTTTATTTTGAGTTCATGTCTTGGTGTATGTAAATGATTCTTATAGAATGCATTTGTATGAGCCTTTTGTGTTGTTGATGTATGTGTATACCTTAAGGTCTTGAAACATGGTTAGGGGGAAAGGGCTTTCATGAATTGGCCAGGGTCATCTGGGAATAGGCCACCAAGTGGTTCCTTGTAAGGAAGCTTGACGGTCTAGACTTTTGGGGGCTCATGAAAGTTTTCCTTATTTAATCAAGTGATAACCTTAATAATTAATTAGATGGTTTGGATATTTAGGATTCATTTAATCAAGATAATGAATAGTTTTTGGGCCCCAATGCTTAGTCCCAAGGAGGATGTTTTGGAATAAGGTTGGGAAGGCCATAGAAATGGCAAGCCGTACTCCCTTGTTTCTCACATAAGTTGAGTCATGGTTCCACATGTCTATCTAGATAATTCCTTCTATATGAGGATAGCATGCAATGACATGTCTATCAGGGTGGTTCTTTCTATGTAAGGATAGCATGTGATGACACTCCACTCCTACATGCGTCCTTGTTCCTTATGCCATGGTTGTTGATATGGCTCTAGTATTTTCTATGTTTTATGTTTAGCCTTGCAATGTGATTGGCTTATGTTTACGTGTTACTTCTTGTAGTGGATTTGATGGTTGAGTCTCTTTGGTTGTTAGGTGTTAGCCTAGGTTTAGAGTGTTAGTTGGAACCTTGTGTCATCTCCTAGCACGAGGGGGTGGTTCCTTATTTGTTCCACATGGTCCAGTGGTTTGATATCTTCTTCCATTGGGATGTTCTCCATTGGATGCAGGTGCGCATGGATGTGCATTCATATCTCTTCTTTATGTGGATGGATTCTTGGAGTATATTCTATATATTTGAGACTAAATTACGTATCTTATATCATGGGGAAGATGTTAATGTAAAAGTTACTATGTATCTTGTATCTTGTGGATGTATTGTAATAGGTTGTGATAGTTGAAATCATTGTAATGTCTATGTTGTAATTGGTTATTCATTATGTATGTAATACTTAAATGGGCATTAAATGAATGTTGTTAAGGGAAAAGATGTTATTCTTGGTTAATGGATATCTCTAGAATATGAATATGAATGAGTAGTTTGTAGGATGTATGGATTTTTATTAAGAAAAAAGCGAGATTTATAGGGACCTAAAATCACAGAGTGACGGGCTATATAAAAATAAACATCCAAACTCCACAAAAATAGAAAAGTTGTCACGCAGTCAAAAAGGACAGTAAACCGAACCAAAAGACAGCATTAAGATGAAACCAGACAAAAACTAACTAAGGACTTTAAATTCTTTGCAATCTCATCTTCAAGTATGTTCATCTCTTGGGCTGCCTTCTTCAGGTCCTAGAACTCTTCAGTGGAAGACTCCGCCTTTCTCTTGAGGTTGGCTCTGGTTCTCTTAGAGGGACAAGAATCCTCTCTCTAGATTTTTTCTCTGTCAGCATCCAGGTCCACAATCAGGGCACCCTGTTGGGGTTTATCCAACTTCTCCACTAGTGTACTCATAGCGGTTGACGAATTCTTCACAATTTTATGGCTTTGCTTCATAATGATGCTCATTGTTTTCCTGATTTTACCAATTTTCCCTTCAACTCGCGTCTTTTTTTCATTTTCCTTTTTCATTTTATCCATTAGTTCCACGGTCCTTTAAAGACATTCAACCATCAACATCTTTTGTTCTTCAGTCCACACTACCCTTGCAGTATTCTGGTGCTACCATTTTTCTATCATTTCATCTAGTTTTCTAGACGTCACCCTATTCTTTAAGTTAATGTCTTTTATTTCACGGAAAAACCCATTTAAAAAACGTAAAGAGATCCATAGCACCATTTCTGTCAATTTCCAAAATATCATCCGAAAATTTCTGGTTCGGTTTAAAGTAATGGTCTTTAGGTTTGAGGTCTTTAGGAAATCTAGGCCTATTCTATCTGTCAATGGCAGGGTGATAGGAGTAGGATCCTTTAGAGGGGTTAGTGGTGTCAAAGGAATCTTCTGGCGTGTCCTCGGAGTAAGAAATCAACTTCTTCTTAGGAGAGGCCTTCACCTTGATTTTATCTTTAGAAATGGTTGTCACAGAGAGATCGTTTTTACCCGAAGGCTTACTCAAAGGGGTTTTCTTAGGCACCTTCGTATTAATTTGGAAGTTGTAGAAGAAATTATGGAAAATAGAGACAAAAGGAATCCACATGAGGGTAATAATATAGAACAACAATTAGATGTACTTATCAATGACAGCAAAATGTTGACCAATATATTGACACAAATGCTACAAAATATGAACAAACCTGGAGTTGGTTACAACAACATTGGTGATGCAAGTAAATATACAAACAACAACAATAGAAGTAATACCATAATACTAAAAGGATCAATACTTAGACCCCTAGTGCCTCAAAATATAGATAAATAAAAAGTCTTGTATGGTGATAGGGAACAACAAAATCCAAGAGAGAGTTATATAAACTACCTACATGATTATAGATCTCCAAGGGGTGAATTTCATCAAGTGATTTCTCTTATAGGTTTGTATCAATCAAAACTAAGAATCAAGACTAAAAAAGGGAAGAAATAAGATTGTAAAAGAGGGAGGAACACAAAACCAAGACTTGCAATGAAATTTGGGCAAGTGATCCAAACCTAGGTTTGATGGCTCAAACAAAAGCTCAACACATTGCTGGATCAAAAGTCAAGGATATATGCTTCTCCCTAAATGCTATGTATGAAGTGGAAGAGATAAATTATGCCACTAAATTTGGAAGGAGATGCTACAACTCATGGTATCATATATTTTTTTACCCAGGTTCATAATCTCATAGAGTTATGTTAATTTCAACTAGAGGCCAATCAATAACTTTAACAAGAAAGATCTAGAATTGCACTTTAGGGGTTAGTAAAATTTAAGAAAATATGGGTCAAATAATGGTTGTGTTTGAATTCTAGAGACTATCAATGATGGTTTCTTATGTATATGATAAAACGTTATTTGTATTATACATTGGGGACTTCAATAAACCACTCAGGGATCGAGTGAAGAAATTTTCCTCGCCCTTATTTACAAGATCGGATAAAAAAAAGCAACATGGATTCTTTTACACTAAAGAACAAAATCCAACCTAATTCATTTCCACCTAAGAACAAGAAAACCTTTTAGAAGGGATCACCAAACTAGACAAGAACATGAATGAAGAAGCAAAGAATGAGTTGCAAAGAAAATTTTATTTTTTAATATAAGGAAAAGGGAAAAGAAATCCACAAGTGTATTGGTCAATGAAAGGTTCATTACAATGAATACATCTCCAATAATGAAGAATAAAAAGAGAAATTTGATGCAACAAGTAATCATGAAGAAGAAAATTTTGAACTAAGAGACCATATCATTTGAGGAACTACAAGAGGAAGTTTTTCTACTCTGTTAGGTACAACCTATTTAGATTTGGAGGAATATTTCAAGGTAAGAGTGTGACATTTTATTGATAGTGAGGAAACAAACAAATTCATTGGTGATGGTTTAGCGGCCAAGAGAGGGATTGAGGTCTAGTATTTTGAAGAATCTAATATTACAATTGTATTTATAGATTTACTATTATATGAACCAAAAAGATAACACAATTGAGTATCACCTTAGGCAACCATAGGGTGATGAATAGATTTTATTCTTTCGGGATTAGAGAAATGCATGTAGTTTTGGGTGTATAATGGTTTTACACTCTCTAGGGAAGTATCCTCAATAAATTTAAACAATGAAATTGAAATTCAAGGAAATAGGTGAAAACGTTGTATTCAAAGGTATGTTCAATCAATCTCCCAAGTTAGTTACTTCGAACAAAATGTACACCAATTTCCATCATGGCGAGGCTATTATATTCATGTTTAATTACTATGGAAGTTTCTCTATATTCATGTCTTTATGGTTGTCATGTTCGAACCTATGTTCTGGATTAATTTGGTATTGTGAATTTAAGTTTGGATGGTCCGCATATTTTGATATATGTTCCTAATGTTAAATAATCTTTTTTTATCTCTCTCTATTGGTGAGATTTAGCTCTGTGTATGTCCAGTATTCTTGAGTGTGTGTCGAGCCCGTAACAACGTTGTGTCAATATTTTAATTGTTATTTTCTATTTTGATAAAATCCCTGTGATTTACTTTGCATTGTTTCCCTATCTGTATGAGTTCGGTATTTTTCAATAGTCTTATTTCTTTTTTGAATTTAATCATAATCTTTACTTGTATCTTCTGAGTCTTTTCTGTGAATGTTCTATTTTAACGAATGTGTCAATGTTTGTGTTGAATGTGCTAATACTTATCATATATGCGCTATGGTAATTTTTGTATTTGCTATTCTGGGCAATGGAAGTGCTATTACACTTGTTATATGTGCTAATTTATCTATTGAAAGCATTGAAAGTATTGATAAATGTGTTGAAACATCAGATGAAGGAGTTGTAACATTTTGCAAATGCGTTGTATTGCTTGGTGTATGTGCTAAACTGCTTTACCTATTGTGTTTTGCTGATTTTAGTTTTCTCAGTTCTCTTTTCTGATTTAGTTCTTGTATCAAAGGCATTTGTTGGTAATCTTGGTTTTTCTAGAGTTGGTGTTGCTCAGTTTTTAGTTGTTTATTTATTCTATGGCTCCAACAAGTTGATGTTCCCTATTGTGTAGGATTGACTTTACATATGGTTGAGCAAAGGGAAAATTTATGCTTGTTCTTGTGATTGATTATAGAGGCTCTTGTTTATTTCATGATGTTGGCATTATGGCTTATGTTTTTTTATTTTGAGTTCATGTCTTCGTGTATGTAAATGATTCTTAGAGAATGCATTTGTATGATCCTCTTGTGTTGTTGATGTATGTGTATACCCTAAGGTCTTGGAAAATTCGTTAGGGGGAGTGGGCTTTCATGTATTGGCTAGGGTCATTTGGGAATGGGCCACCAAGTGGTTCCTTGTAAGGAAGCTAGGCAGTCTAGACTTTCGGGGGCTCATGAAATTTTTCCTTATTTTATCAAGTGATAACCTTAATAATTAATTAGATGGTTTGGATATTTAGGATTCATTTAATCAAGATATTGAATAGTGTTTGGGCCCCAATGCTTAGTCCCAAGGAGGATGTTTTGGGATAAGGTTGGGAAGGCCATAGAGATGGCATGTCGTACTCCCTTGTTTCTCACATAAGTTGAGCCATGGTTCTACATGTCTATCTAGATGATGCCTTCTATAAGAGAATATCATGCAATGACAGGTCTATCAGGGTGGTTCCTTTTATGTGAGGATAGCATGTGATGACACTCAACTCCTACATGTCTCATTGTTCCTTATTCCATGGTTGTTGATATGCCTCTAGTAGTTTCTATGTTTTATGTTTAGCCTTGCGATGTGATTGGCTTATGTTTACGTGTTATTTCTTGTAGTGTATTTGACGGTTGAGTCTCTTTGGTTTTTAGGTGTTAGCCTAGGTCTAGAGTGTTAGTTGGAACCTTGTGTCATCTCCTAGCATGAGGGGGTGGTTCCTTATTGGTTCCACATGGATGGGTGGTTTAATGCCTTCTTCCATTGGGATGTTCTCCATTGGATGCAGGTGTCCATGGATGTGCATTCATATCTCTTCTTTATGGGGATGGATTCTTGGAGTATATTCTATGTATTTGAGACTGAAATTACGTATCTTATATCATGAGGAAGATGCTAATATAAAAGTCACTATGTATCAATTATCTTGTGGACGTATGTAATTGGACTTGTAGTAGATTGAGATCATAACTTATTGTAATAGGTTCTGATAGTTGAAATCATTGTAATGTCTATGTTGTAATTGGTTATTCATTATGTATGTAATACTTATATTGGCATTAAATAAATATTCTTAATGGAAAATATGTTATTCTTGGTTAGTGGATATCTCTAAAATATGAATATGATTGAGAAGTTTGTAGGACATATGGTTTTTATTAACCAAAAAATGATATTTACAGGGACTTGAAATCACGGAGTTACAGGCTTTATAAAATTAAACATCCAAACTCCACAAAAATAGAGAAGTTGTCACGCAGTCAAAAAGGACAGCAGACCGAACCAAAAGACAGCATTAAACTGAAACCAGACAAAAACTAACCTAAGGACTTTAATGTCTCTGCAATCTCAACTTCGAGTATGTTCATCTCTTGGGCCGCCTTCTTCAGGTCCTGGAACTCGTGAGTGGAAGACTCTACCTTTCTCTTGAGGTTGCCTATGGTTCTCTTAGAGGGACAGGAATCCTCTATTTAGCTTTTTTCTCTGTTAGCATCTAGGTCCACAATCAGGGCACCCTATTGAGCTTTATCCAACTTCTCCACCAATGTACTCATAGAGGCCGATGAATTCTTCACAATTTTATGGCTTAGCTTCATAATAATGCTCATCGTTTCCCTTATTTTACCAATTTCCCCTTCAAGTCACATGGTCTTTTTTTCATTTTCCTTTTTCATTTTATCCATTAGTTCCATGATCCTTTGTAGACATTCAGCCATCGACATATTTTCGTCTTCAATCCACACTACCCCTACAGTATTATGGTGCTGCCATTTTTCTATCATTTCATCCAGTTTGCTAGACAACACCCTGTTCTTTAAGTTACTATCTTTTATTTCATGAAAAAACCCATTTAAAAAACCTAAAGAGATCCATAGCACCATTTCTACCAATTTCCATAATATCATCTGGAAATTCCTGGTCCGGTTTAAATTAATGGTCTTTAGGTTTGAGGTCTTTAGGGAATCTAGGCCTATTCTCTCTATCAATAGCAGGGTGAGAGGAGTAGGATCCTTTAGAGGGGTTAGTGGTGTCAAAGGAATCTTCTGGCGTATCCTCGGAGTAAGAAACCAATTTCTTCTTAGGAGGGGCCTTCACCTTGATTTTATCTTTAGAAAGGGTTTTCACAGAGAGGTCTTTTTTACCCGAAGGCTTACTCAAAGGGGTTTTCTTAGGCACCTTCTTAGATGTGGTAGTATTTTCTTCTTCCCAATCGGAATCCCATTCATGATTACCCTCAGACAAACTAGTTTCAGTATCATACCCATCCAAGGTCGGGGCCAAAATGGGATTCGACAGAGCCAGAATGTTAGCAAAGTGCTCATGAATAAGTTGAATGAGCTTATCATGTAGGACAGGGTGATTCCTAGGGCTATTACAGTGTTCCTGAAGATAATGTTTCAGGGAGCACAACACATAATATGGAAAAGAGATCCTAACCTTGTGCCGAAAGTGATTGATGAGGACGAAATGGTAGTCGTAGACTCTGGTGAATCTGTCGTCCATGATGATGTATTCCATTATAATCTTGAGAACCTCCCTCTAAAACTTCTTAATATTGTTGGCCTCAAAATAGTTGTTCGAAACTTTAACAAGCGCTTCCCTTTCCTCGTCGGTTTTCCGAAATTTGATAACTGCTTCATCTGAGATATTTTTGTCATGAAAGAACTCCATCCCCTATGTAGAAAGTCCCATAACTACCCCCATAGGATTTTTGTCTATCTTCACCTATCTCCCAGAGAGAACAATTCCTTCTTCCTTCCAAAATTTAGCAAAATACTTAACAATATCAGTGTTAGTGCCATGAAGTTTCTCTAGGAAAGGTCTTAGCCCTCCTCTATCAATGTGCCTCCAAATCTGCTAGTTTTTATTATGCTTCTCACTATATTTTGGTTCCACTCTCTTCCTATTTCCCCCATTTTTTCACTGACTTCATGTTTCTCAGTTGCAGAGGTGATAAACTTAGCAGAAAACTAGCAGCAAAACCAAGGCACCCACAAACCATGTCACTCCTCGCAACTCATAAAGATAATTAAGGCATCGCCCTTGTATTGAATGATGAAATAGTACCCTTCTCCGATCCATTTTATGATTATTAGAAATAGAAACTTTTCCATGCGTGACATCATAGTCGAATAAGGATTTAACATCCACTTATAATTCATTGTAGGTATTCCACGTCCATCGGCCTATAAGCTTGACCCCTTCATTGGAAAAATAATCAGCCACCGCATCAACTTCCCTAAATTCATGGGAAATTCTAACCTTTTCAAAGTTGGATAAAAGAATTTGGCATCATCAATCCAAATTTTAATGGTCCATGATTGGGGGGAATTTCCTAGAAGGCATTCAATAATGTTTTTTGAATCCCCCTCAATCCATATATTTTTTATATTCATTTTGTACTAGCTAGATCAATTACCTGGAATGCTCTTATGGCTTTGGCTATGTGATTTGACTGAGATCCCAAGGAGAGTGTCACAGCCAAAACAAAATTGCCATAGTGATCTCTTAACACTCCCCCACTCCCAATCAGCCTAGGGTTACCCTTAGTTGCCCCATCAAAATTAGCTTTTATCCATCCCCTAGGGGGATGAATCCAACTAACACCTTCACGATCCTTTTTCCCTAGTCTAGATGCCTTAGAAATTTCAGCTTTGATATCCCAATCTCTCTCCATCTTAAGATCATAGGCTATACAGACAACATTCTCCATTTTATCTGCATTAGAAGGGGTTTAATTCAAATTCTCCACAATTAGTCTATATATTCTCTCAAACACAATATTCTTTAGAGCTTTCTTATCCCTAAACAATCTATTGTTCTACTCCTTCCACACTCCCCAGACAACGTGGGGAAATGTAAAAGACCATAACCTTCAGATAATGACATTTAAAGAGGGGGTATTCCATTAGAAAAAGAGGTCCTCTAACGAAGTAGGAAATACCCAAGACCAATTCTAGAGAGCGAGAAATCTTCCCCAGATAGACGCCACATACAGACAATGGATGAAGAGATGATTAGCCTATTCCGCAACTTCCTTGCATAATTAACACTGGTTGATGATTTGAAAGCCACGCTTGCAGAGATTATCAACCGTCAACACTTTATTCTGGAGCAGGATCCAAAAGAAGATATTGATCTTAGGTATAAGGTGTTTGAGCAAGGATTTATCCCAAATAGGAGGAGCGGAAAAAAAGGATAGCATAGAGATAGCCTAAGATACCGAGGAGCAACCTAAAGGGTTTGGCATCTAGACTAAAAGGTCAGCCTGCTGATTCGACCCAACTTTTGCAGCCAACAAAGCAGATTGAATAGGAGAAAGGTCCATGCTAACCTAACAGAGATCTACCCACCCACCATTCCTCTAATAATCCTTGACATGAATGGGTAATTGCACCAAGATGGTGAACAAAAAGGGGGGTGTAAGTGGCCACTTTTTTTTTTCTTCTGAAAACAGGTTAACCTGAACTTCAAAGAGATATTTGAGGGTCGTGCACTCAAACTAGGAGTTGATAAAAGAATAAGAATTGTAGTACTCTGAATCTATTTTCTACTAAATTTATTTAAAATTGGATAAGATTAAGAGGGTCAAACCTCTCGTGCACGAAAAATTGTTCCTAATTTTTTTATAAAAATATAACATAGTTGTTTTTGTGTGTTGCACAAAATATATAGTTAGATTTAATATTTTGAAAAATCCTTTAGTAGGATGATAGGTAAGAGTGAGATCTAGAAGTTGTGTATTTTTTTGTAATTTTTCATTGAGTTTTTTTTAAATGATTTTGTGAAGTGACCGCATCTTGAAAATTTGGTACTTGTTCGTGCGCTGGGCATAACTTGCATCAAAATAATTAAAAATGCAAACTTATTTTTTTTAAAGTGTATAGAATCTAGTGTAGAACAATAATATGTAATTTATTTTGAATTTGGTCGAGTCTATCAAAAGTTATTAAAAAAGTGGTAGACATATTTTGTGAGAACTCTCATGGTACTGGTAAAGAAAATTAAAGTTTATTAGGCTAATGTTGTGCAAAAATAGAAAAAAAAATATATGGTCACAAAACTAAGAAGACATGTGAGATTATGGTGGTAATTTTAGAGATACCCACTTGATCATTTGTAAACCCGATGACGACAAAGCTAAGAAATCATGTTGGAATGAAAAAAAAGTGTAAAGGGACAAAAATGGCGAGAAAATGGGCTTGCAAGCCTTAGGGTCATTTTCCAACCCTATTACCAAGTCAAAACCTGCACAGGTTTTAAAAAATAAAAAAGTACTATTCACAGTTCTACATAACCCATACGGGTTATGTAGAACTAAAACCATTATTTTGTGTTTCACAAAACCCATACAGGTTATGAAGATATAATAATGTATGCTTGTAAACTAAGAATTTACTACACATATGTATAGACATACATATATAATATGTATTTATGTATGTATATATGCATATCTATAATTATATATACATATATTTATATTTATATATATGTGTGTGTGTGTGTTTGTATATATGCATGTCTCTCATCTTTTCGTCTCTCTCTCATCTTCCTTCCCCCATCACCATCTCTGTCTATTCAGAGCCCTAATTATCCTCGAGTTCTATCTCATCTCTCTCCCCCTCACACTTCTCTCTCTATCAACTCTCTCACCCTTTTCTCCTTCTCGTTCTCTCTCTACCTCATGTCTCTCACCCTCTTCTCCTTCACCTACTCTCTCCCTATCCCATTCTCTCTCTCTCTCTCTCTCTCTCTCTCTCTCTCTCTCTCTCTCTCTCTCTCTCTCTCTCTCTCTCTCTCTCTCTCTCTCTCTCTCCACTTCCTATTTAGTTCCTAGTTCTGCATAACCCGTATGGATTATGCAAAACTAAGGCCAAAACTTCTAGTTCTTCATAACCCGTACAGGTTATGAGAAATTGTAAATGTTCATATTAGGTTTCCATAACCCATACGGGTTATGGGAAAATCTTAATATATTTTAGTCCCAACGGCCTAAAAACCAGCATTGCAAGTTGTTTAAAGGCCCCACTTCTGTTGCACATGATTTTCTGGGACAGTAACAGTCAAGTTTTCTTTTTTTTTTGTCAAATTTTATTTGAAATGATTGATTTTTCTCGTATATTGGATTATTTTTGAAGTTATTTTATCATTGTTACTTTATATTATAATAAAATGATGATTATTTTTTGTTTTTTTGCTTTGATCATGATTGATTTGTCTTGTATTTTGGTTTTCTTGAAGTTATTTTATCATTATTATTTTAGATTATAATAAATGATGATCATTTGTTGTATTTTTTCTATTTGATTGTGGATTTTCATCATGATGTTATATGTAGGACAATGGGAAAGAAAAAGAGAGGAATGAATGAACAAAGAGAGTGGTGCAGGAGCACCTAGGACTTAGGCAATTTAGTTTTTACAATTTTGGCTTGTACTGACCCTAGCCAAGTTAGTGATGAATAAGGACTCTAGGAGGGTCCAAGAGTTATCATTTTGTGTCAATGTAGGCCTAGGTTGTGTTCATTCTACTTAATTTTACATTTTTGTGTAAATAGTGAGTTTGAGTAGCCAATTGACCTTTTTGATGGTCAAAAGTGTCAAAAATTGGCATGAGAATTAGGGAGGATTAAATAGGTCTTAGACATGTTTGAAAATTCATTTATGATGATTTGGAATAGGTCTTATAAGTTTGAGAGACCAAAAGTGCAAAAGTTGCAAAGTTGCAAAAAGTTGTCATGACAACTTTTGTCCTGAATTGGTTAGCGTTGGAGTTAGGGATTGTTTAACAACCTAGGAGGACTCCACATGTGGTAAACCTATATATACCTTCTCTTTCATGTTTACCAAGGTGGGAGAAGTGTGTGATGTAAGTTCAACAACTGAAACTACTCATTTTCAGTCTTGTTGGCAGTATTTTGGCTTGATTTTACTCATTTGGCAATTGAATATGGATTGAATCCATTGATCCAGAAATGGATTGAGTTACTCCTATGTGTTATTGAGTTTTTGGTTCATTTTAGATTCTTTTAAATACTGTTCTTTGGTGTTTTCTTGTTCAAGTTTGCAAACAGCAAGTTTTGGCTTGTAAATAGCAATTTTCTTGTAAATATGGTTGCCCCATGAGTTCCACACGTGCTGCCATCACGGCTTGTTGGAACATGATGTGAAACCCTCTATATATTTTACATATGGAGGTTCAATTTTTGGAAAGGATTTTAAGTATGAATGTCACCTTATACTAGGAAAGTCCAAGAGCAACCCAACTAGTGGAAATAAGGTGAAATTGAAGTGCTAAGTGCAGGGGTGTGTGCCAAATCACCATTTCAGAGTTTTGAGGGGTTAAAGGAGTTGGGGAAGACTTTTACATGTAGGGATAAGCTTTGAAAAATCCATTTAATACCAAAACCCCAATTTGTCCATTCACTGCCGGTTAAAGGCCTTGTAAACCCTTCAAAACCCTCATTTTGGGGTTCATACATTGTACAGTGAAACCAGGGGCCAAAACCACAAAAATCCATTAGGAATAGGTGTAACTTTGAATAAAATTCAAACTTATTTTGGGTCCTTTGAATTATTTTCACCCAAGCCTTAGAAAACCGGATTTGGGGGCCTAATTAGGCCTAATTCCTTGTAGCCCTTTTCTAGGCAAGATTTTGAAATCGGTAAGAAACCTATTGATTGCAAGCCACTAATGTACCTCAAATGCATAAAAAACATGTTAGTAGACACCTCCACACCTCTGCAAGATCTTATAATGATAGGAGGTCATTTTGACAACTTGTAGCCAAGAAGCCACAATTGAGCAACTAAGAAGCACAGTGAATTGATAGGGTTCCTAGCCAAAACACTTGAAGAAAACACCTTACAAAGAACAAGAATCAAGGTGAGTTGGTTCAATTGAGCAACTAGGCCTGGTGAGTTGGTCCAATTGAGCAACACCAGCTAGGTGAAGTGTTGAGCAAACTAGGTACACCCCACCAGAGAGGCAACAAAGGAAAGACAAAGGGAGTGTATGAGGAGATTACGTGAAGGTATGTCATCTAATGCACCTAATAAAAGTGATGATCATTCAACAATTGAAATTGATATGATGAATGCACCAAATCAAAATGATCAACATACACCAATTCAAATGCATATGATGAATGCACATGTTAATGAAATTGAAGAAGATATACCATTTGAATTTGATGTGATCAATGTACATAATGCACCAATATTAACACCTCTTAGAATAATTCGTAGAAAACCAAACTTCCTAATAGACATTGATGAAAATATTGTGAACCCAATGCATGATAAAATTTCCGAAAAAACTTGTAGAAGAATGGTTAGAAGAATTTGGAATAACTATTTTGAAAACTTAAATCAAAGTGGAAGATGCCAATTAGTTGTTGAAATGATTAAAAAACTGAAATTTAGAGAGACAATGAAATTTTTGGGGTTAAGAACATCCAAAAATAATAGTGAAAGAATCATTTTTGAGAAATCTTTTTGATTCATACCAAGCCATTAGTTCGAAATCACACACTAAAGATGCTATTGTTACTCGTCGTGTCCTCACATCAACCATAATGGGAAAGGAAATGAAAAAATATCATTTAATACGAAAAACAAGCAAGTCATTAAGGATAGGTAGAACCACACTATGCCTTAGAGAGGCAAGAGAAAATTGAGGATCCTAATAATAATTCTCTTTGGGTATTCTTGGGTAGACTCCCATGCAAGGACAAGATTGTTGTTGGTGCACTAAGAACGTTAATTGAGAAATATTGGCATGACAACACAAGGGTTTCACCCAACCAAAGAGATGTTGTTAGAAGGTAAATTGTAATTATAAATCGTGAGCCATCCAAAACACTATTTAGATATGACTCAAACAAAATTTTATGAAATGTTTCTTCAAAGCTTTCCTCAAATTAAAATTAGCCAAAGATTTTTTGAGATGACAAAACCATTTATGTTAATATTAATCATGCATGTACTACATGTTGTTGTAGGGTCCATGTTGAATTTTTCATGCATTATGATATTTATCGCTATATATGTTGTACTTTGCACACTAACGATGTTTTGCAGGAATGTGGTCTACAAGCACCTTCTAAGTCACCAAGAGAATTTATTTCAAGTGTACTATGTAGATGAGATGATAGGTGCATTTACTATAAGATTATTTGTTTGAGAGGTTTTGGTCCTACATCCTTCCATGATCAATCCACACACGCTAACTCATACTCCAAATTTGTTACCAAACGTAACATGTGTAAAAATAATCAACCAGTTAGCCACATAATCTCTTTCAATGCAAAATACTCAATGTGGGTCTCCACATGCCATGGAGAGACCCAAAACAACATCTCAATACATCTTCCAACACATGTTCAAAATAAAGTAATATGATCCACTAAAGAGTAACACAATCAACAACATATTTGGAGGGAACCAAAAGATTTTTGGACCATCAACCAAGAGCATATCTAGACCAACATCCATTTGGATAACTAGGTTTGACATTAATGACAGCCATACAAGTTCTTGTTACCAACAAACTCCAATAATCTCCCCCTTTGTAATTGATGGCCCCACCAAGACATCACTTGATCATCATAATCTCACAACAACTCTTTCCTCCTTTGACAAGAATGACAAAGGGCGTTGCAAACCATACTAACCAGCTCACACCACTGGTCCTCTTGAGAGTAGCAACAACATCAATCCAAGAGACAAAAATAAGTGCTAACTCTCCTCTTGGAAAGATGCATTATTGAAAATACATCTAGTTAGAAAAAGGAGGGGCAATAACCTCTAACTTCTGCCTGAAGTACTCAAAAGTATCATTTGCTAATGCCTTAGTAAAAATGTATTCCAATTTGACTTCTTTCTCTATGACCTTCTCTCTTAAGAAATGATAATAGATTTAAATATGTTTTGTTCTTAAATGCATAACCATATTCTTTGAAATGTTTATAGTATTGGTATTATCACACATAACAGGAATAGCTTCATCATGTACCACTCTAATATCCTTAAGAATCTGCATCATCTATAAAACTTGAGTACAACATGATGCTACAACAATGTATTTATATTTCATAGTGGATAATGGCATTAATTCTTGTTTCTTACTCATCTATGAAACAAATATATATCCCAAATAGAATGCACCACCACTAGTACTTTTTGTGTCATCAATACTTTGACCCAATCAATATCTGTATATGATTTCAAAATGAAATATCCATCCTTCTTGTAGCATAGGCCAAATTCTTAAGTTCCTTTTAGATATCTAAAAATCCTCTTCACTAATTGATCATGAGTTTTCTTCAGACTAGCTTGAAATATTGCAATCAAACATGCAACCTGCATAATATCTAATCTAGAAGCAGTAAGATATAATAGTTCTCCAATCATAGATATGTACATCTTTTGATTAGCATCCAAAGATGTATCATCATTTCCTAACTTGCATCCAACAACTAAAGAGATAGTAACAAGTTTACAGTTCTCCATATCAAACTTCTTTAACATATCTTTAACAAACTTATCTTGAGAAATAAATATTCCATCATCCAACTGAGTAATTTGAAGACCAAGAAAAAATGACATCTCTCCAAACATAGAAATCTCAAATTCTTTCTACATTGATTTTTCAAATTATTTACATAATTTCCATCACTTCCTCCAAATATAATATCATCAACATAAACAACAACAATCAACAACTTAATGCCTTCAACCTTAAAATAAATATTATTTTTTATAGTTCCTTTCCCAAAGTTTTGTTGTAATAAATATCTATCCAGTCTTGCATACCATGATCTAGGTGTTTGTTTTATTCCATACAATGCCTTGTTTAATTTCCAAACCATGTTCAGATCTTCTAAAAATCTGAATCCATCTAGTTGTTCAATGTACACTTATTCTTCTAATTCTCCATTCAAAAATGCTCACTTGACATCCATCTGATATACTATAAAGTTTTTGTAGGCATAAAAAGCAAGAAACATTCTAACAACTTCCATCCTAGTGATTGGAGCAAAAGTTTCTTCAAAATCAATGCCTTCTACCTGAGAATAGCCTTTACATATCTTTCCTTGTTCCTTGTGACTTGTCCTTGTTCATTTAGTTTGTTCTAGAACACCCACTTAGTTCCTAACACATTTTTATCAACTAGTCTAGTTACTAGCTCCCAATTTTAATTCTTTTGTATCTGATTCAATTCCTCTTCGATTTGTTTTACCAAACTTTTATCTTTTCTTGATTTTTCATATGATTTAGGCTCAATGAGTGAAAGAAAATAATAATTAGTTTGCTCATTTACCTTGTTAACACTTCTTCTTGTCTGAACTCCTTTGTTCTTGTCTCTGATTATTTGATCTTCTAATGATTCCTTTGCACATATTTCAGGTTCTTGATTGCTTTCTCTTATTCTTCTTTATCTTGTTTTGTTTTGTATGATTTCTCTTCATTTTTTCCTTCTAGATCTATCTTTTCTTCTACTACAATAAGAATGATCTTAAATTTGGTCTCTTGAATAGGTTAAATGACAGTTTGATCCCATACCTCACATACTTTCACATTTGTACTCTCCACTATCTTGTTTAATCTCTTATTGTAGCACCAATAAGATTTTCTATTTTGTGGCATATCCCAAAAATATTCCTTCATCTACTCTAGTATCAAACTTTCCAAGGCCATTCTCATCTTTTTTGATACATCACTTACTCCCAAAGATTTTAAAATATTTCACAGTGGGTGATCTCGCATACCACAATTCATATGGTGCCTTAGTATGATTCGCTCTTATCTGAACCATATTAAGAATATAAACATCAGTATGGACAACTTCTTTTTAGTACACATTAGCCATGTTAGCATCTTTCATCATGGTCCTAGCCATATCAACAATAGTTCTATTCTTCCTTTCTACCACAACTTTCTGCTGAGTTCTTAGAGAAAAAAGATGTCTCCTAATACCATATTTCTTTAAAAAATTGTCAATTCCATTTGAAGTAAATTCTCTAGATCTATCAAATTTCAAAAACTTTATTCTAGCATCAACTTGATTTTCTACCACTGATTTGAAAAGTTTAAATCTTTCAAAAGCTTCATATTTTTCTCTGAAAAAATGTAACCCATAACATTTGATTCCACGTTTATCCTTTATATAATAAACATTTCCACTTGTCCTAATTCTTTTTGCTACTATCTTTCTATTTTTTCCTTTTCTGATCATATATCCGATATGAGTGAACACAAATTCATAACCTCTATCAAACATCTTACTAACACTCAAAAAATTATGTCTCAAACCTTATACATAATAAACAACATTTATTTTATGCTTACCATAAATTAAGATACTTCCTATTCCACCATCATAATTCTTTAGGTTGATAAACTTGTATTTGTCTCCGGTCATGTGATTTGAGCATCTGGAATCAATGATCCATGATTTTGGTTCAAATTTAGTATGCAATGCAGTCATCTATTTTGGTCTTTGAGGCTTATATTGATTATTCTCTTCTATAGCCAAGAATAAAGATACTTCATTGGATTCGACAACATCTTCTTCTTCATATGAGTGCACCTCAATATTGAAAAAAAAACTCTTTTTCCTTTTATCTCTATGATCTATTCTTTTCTTACAATCATGTCTTTTGTATCTACTTTTCTTTTCATCATAATTAGATTAATTGTAGTCTTCTTTATATATAGATTAGAAGCATAATGACCAATTCTTTCATAATTAAAGCATTTCAAGGGAAACTTAATTTTTATACTTTATAGTTCCTCTCTTCAGTCTTCTAACAAATTTTGTTTCAATCACATCCAGGTTCTCACTTGTTTTCGGTTAATCTCCTGATATCCTTGAAATGTTAAATGAAGCTTCTCTTTGATAAGATTTTATATCTTCCATCTCTCCATATTTCATTAGTAGAAAATATTTCGATAAGATAATTAATTGAGTAGCTATTCAAGTCATCACATTCTTTTGAATAAAACACTTCTTTAGCTTGTAGGGTTCGGTCAATGTAAAGAAGTTCTTTATGATGACTGTCACTTTCTTCTAGCACTCCACCAGCAACTCAAATAGCCTTTGTGATATCATTTAATCTATGTATATAGCTCTCAACACTTTCATCATCAGCCATTCTAAAACCTTCAAATTTCTAATTCAAGTTCAAAAGTCTTGCTTGCTAGGTCTTTGGATCACCCTCGTATGAAAAACACAACTTGCTCCAAATTCCTTTAGCTTCTTTCATTCCTTTAACCTTTCCAAATACTTCATCACTTATACAACTAATAAGAATTGTTCTAACTTTTGCATTGTCTCCTGAGCCTTAATTTCATCCAGAGTTGATGGTCCATTTTGAGGGCGTTGATAACCCGTTTGAATAATATCCCAAATTCCATTTACAAATGCTTCCAAGTAAGACTCCATTATTTCCTTCCCATAAGTAAATTTTGTTCCATCAAACATTGGTGCTTTAACATGAACATTTTGTGTTATCTCTAAATCTACCTCAAGCAATTAAGCTTTTCAAAGATGAACCAATGCTTTGATACCCATTGTTGAATATCAAAGAGATTATTAATAAATGGATTATTAGTCTGAACCAATGCTGAATTAGTCTGAAAGTTAAAAATGGATTATTAATAAATGACATTAATTAACTTTAGAAATAACAAATTAATCATTAGCACATAACTCCTTGATACTTGTTCCCAATTATCTGTTCAGAGTGGTTCAATCTTACATACCGGGGTGTCTTCGTTTGTTGTTGTTCCTCAGTTATAGTGGAATTTTTAGATGATACTGGTGTAACTGGATCTTCATTCTGTACTGATGTGTGTTCATTTGTCAGTATCTATGTTGTCGGTTCAGAGTCTATATACCTTGAAGTTCCTCTAAATTGTTCATCAATTTTCACATTTGTACTCTCAACAATTTTCTGCAATCTTTTGTTAAAACATCTATATGCCTTGCTCTTAGAAGAATAACCAAGAAATATTCCTTCATCACTTCTAGGATCAAATTTTCCAATATACTCATCTCTCCTAATATAGCATTTACTTCCAAATATTCTGAAATATTTAAGAGGAGTAATGCCAAACCATAGTTCACGAGGGGTCTTACCAGTTTCACCTTTGATGCAAACTTTGTTGAATGTGTAGACTGATGTGCTTACTGCCTCTCTCTAATCTACATGTGTTATATTTGCTTCTGATAACATGCTTCTAGCTACATCCAAGATAGTTCTATTTTTCCTTTCTACAACTCCATTTTGTTGTAGTGTCTAGGGTGCTGATAATTGTCTTCTGATTCCATTTACTTCACAGAATGTATTAAATTCCTTAGATGTAAATTCACCTCCTTGATCTGATCTTAGACATTTGATTTTCTTGTTGGTTTCATTCTCTACCATCACCTTGAATAGTTTGAATTTCCCAAGTGCTTCTGATTTTTCTCTGAGAAAAGTAACCCAACACATTCTAGAATAGTCATCAATGATTAGCATGAAATATCTATCACCTTGTAGACTTTTAGTTCTAGCTGGACCACATAAGTCAGTATGAATTAAGTCAAGAGCATTATTGGATTTTTTTGGAATACTTTTAAAAGATTCTCTAACTTGTTTTCCAAATTGACATTCCTTACATACCGGATTATGAGGTTTAACAATCTTAGGTAAATCTCTAACTGCCTTAGTTGTATTGATTTTCACAATGCAATCAAAATTTACATGACAGAGTCTCTTATGCCATAGCCAACTTTCATCAATATGTGCAATCAAGCATGTCTTTTCACTTTTATTCAAATGAAAGATATTACCTCTAGTTTGATTACCGGTTGCAATTTCCAAACCAATTATGTTCATAATTTTGCATTTTCCATTCTTGAATTGTAACTAAAATCCTTTTTCAACTAATTGACCAACACTCAAAAGATTATGCTTTAAACCTTCAACATAGTAAACATTGTCAGTATTATGCTTACCATCAAGAGATATAGTACCTTTACCTTTGATCAAACAAGCTTTATCATCTCCAAATCTTACTAGACCTCCATTATATTTCTGAAAAGTCAAGAATTTACTTTTGTCACCAGTCATATGATGTAAACATCCTGAATCAATGATCCATTCATCCTTAACTTCAATTTTAGATGTCAGGGCTTGCTCTACTGATTGAACAGTAGGTGTCGGTTGATCTTCTGTTATAGCAACAAAGACCCATCCATTGTCTGCCGGATCCTCATCAAAATCATCAGTGACTCCTTCATCAGCAAGATAACAAGACTTGTCTTTATTCTTCTTAAAACTGTATCTCTGATATTCAAGGTTAGGCTTGTATGTTCTTCTAGCTTCTTCTTTCAATCTTGCATGTCTATCAGGGCATCTTGAAGCCATATGACCAATCTTATTACAGTTAAAACATTTAAACGGTGCTTTACCTTCATACTTACTTCCAATTGGACCTTTAGGCAATTTCCTTGCAAATAGTGCTTCAAGTTCTTGAAGCTCCTCATTTTCTCTCCTGCTTTCTTCAAGTTCTCTTGCATAAAAGGCTTTCCAATCAGACTTGTCAAATGATGGTACAGATGATGTTGATGCCTTAAAAGATAAATTTGTCTTTATAGTAGCAACAGGGCCAAATTCCTCAATTTCAAAAGCTAAAAGTTTTCCAATCAATGTATCTCTAGTTACTGATGTATTAGGCATTGTTCTTAACTCATTTATAGCAGTAACTTTCATTTTGTATGCCGGTGCCAATCCTCTTAAAACTTTTGAAACAATTTCATCTTCACTTAAGGTTCCTCCACAACATTTAATACCCAAAACAATTTCATTTACTCTTTCCATAAGGCAGAAATCCTTTCATCTTCTTCCATTTTTAGATTTTCATACCTGACTCGAAAGCTTTCAAGTTTTGCAATTTTGACTGTGGAATCTCCTTCATTTAATGTTTCCAAATGGTCCCAAATAGCTTTAGCAGTAGATCTATCTAATAATCCCATGATTTGCTGATCTGATAATGTGCTCAAAAGTGCTTCCCTTGCTTTGCAATCCTTTTCTTCATCTTTTCCTAAGGTAGGTGGGTTAGGCTGACTGGGAGTAGGAGCAGTATAGCCATTCTTTGTAACTTCCCAGATGTCCTTACCAATGCAATTCAAATGTGTCTCATCTTGATCTTCCATATGTCATAGTTGGTTCCATCAAGTTTAGGACTGTCCTTGAAATAGTTAGAAGACATTGAATCTCCTCAAGCTGTTAAACTTTTGCAAAAAGAGGACTAGGCTCTGATACCAATTGTTAGGTCCTAAAGACAACTGAGAGGGGGGTAGGGGGTGAATCAGTTGTCAAATGAATTTAAACCAAAAACAAATTACCCAAACTTAATGCTTAATACTGATAAACCAAACTTGATGTCGGTTGACAGTTTATCGGTTAATTGCAGTATCGATAAAGATTAATGCATGAAACAGAAAGACAATAAAATCCACAACACATAACACCAATATTTGTACATGAAAACCCTATAAAGGGAAAAACCACGGTGGGAAACCTTACCCATAATTAGATGATACTACTACAGATAGTATGTGTATACAATAGGGGGTCTGCACATGCAGAAAGGCCGAGCACCTAGAGCTCACTGCTCAAACACAAATGGGAGTCACACTGACTACAATTGGATGGTTAAATCCAATAATGATGTACTACTCAAAATAGCATCTTCATATGTTGGATTCAGTACCGGTTCAGTTCTGATATACCTTCATAAAACCTTCCTTAAACCTTCAAATGATGTCTATGTGTATAGCTCTACTTATTCTCACATATACCTTATTAAAAATCTTTTTCCCCAATCACATATCGATCTTACAAATAAGATCTTACATATATACCAAAGCCTAGGACCAAAATGTGTAGGTCGGCTTTACAAAAATATTATAATAAAAACAATTTACAAGTAAAATAATAACCGATGCAATATCTGATTCAACATATCAGCTTAATGCATTTACAACTTTAATAAATCATCTCCATAGCATGTCGTGCTGATCTGGAATAGATAAGCTTGTCGGTGTTTATCCTGGACCTATTTGCCGGTAACAACAAATATGCAAACACGAATATACCAATGAACAAATCTTCAAGATAAAGTGTCCAAATGATGTCTTCAACATAACCAAGTGTTTTCCATGTCATTCCAAGTGCCGGTGAACAATATATCTTGTCGGTGTACCAGATACTAGTGACTGTGCATAAGTCACTTGCTTGCCGGTGAACATTGCCAATTATCCAAGTGCCAGAGTTGATAAGTGTTGACATCAATGACAAAACCATATCAACATATCCAAAATACCAACACTCCACTACCCATTTCATGAGATTTCTATGACTAATTTACTTCACACACCCTTCATGATTGAAATGGCTATGATACCAAATGAGAACGAATGGTGCAAAATATGGATTGTATATAATATTAAATGTGTAGCAATAAATAGGAATTGTAATGTAACTATAGAAGAATGGTTATAAAATAGCTATATAGAATACTTACATAATGAAATGTAACAATAGTAACACCAAGACTTCTTACTTATATACAAAATAGGACTAGACCAAAAGTGAAAAATATAGTCTAAAGTGTATTTTCTATCATCAATAGATTTGGCATGGTTTGGGTTAGCATATCCTTGTAAGAAGAACGTGTTGTGATTCTTACATTATTGACCATAATCAAATGTATCTCAGACATATCAAGAAACATGCTTAGTTGCAATCCAATGACATTTATTCAATTCATTCATACACCTAGATAGATATCTGACAAAAAAGCATAAATTTGGTTTAGTATAAGTCAAGTAAATGAGATTTCCAACAAGTTGCCTATATAGAGTCTCATCAACTAGAGTTGAATCCTAGAAGTGAGAGAGTTGCAAATCTTTCTCCATTAGAGTGGACATAGATTTACAACCAAACATGGAAAACCTTTATAGGACTATCTTGGCATATTTAATTTGGGAGATAAAAATATGATGCTCCTTCTATCATATATCTAAGCCAAGACAATAATCAAGTAGCCCCAAATATGTTATGTTGAAGGATTTATTCAAATCATTGTTGATAGTGTTAATGAGTTTGTCTAAACTCACTATGATCAAAAGATAATTCAAATGAAATACACAAATAACAATATTTGTCACTACCTTCTTAATATACAAATTAGGATTAGAGGGACTATGAGTGAAACCATGTTATAAGAGATTCAACCATCTACTTTTATGTACCATTCCTAAGGGTTTTGTTTAATCCCATAAACTGACTTAATCAAATGGCATACCTTGTGAGGATTGTGTTCATTAATGAAGCATTCGGGTTAGATCATGTAGACTTCTTATTTGAGAACACCATTCAATAAAGCACTCTTGACATCCATCTGGTGAAGCTTCCATCCTTTATGTGTAGCTAATTCTTAAATAAATCTTATGGCTTTGAGCTTCATAGTCAATTAAAAGGTCTCAACATAATCAACTCCCTCCTATTTAGCATATCCGTTTGGCTCCATCTACCTTGTATTTTGTTTTAAAAACTCATGTGCAGTATATGGGTTTCTTTCTTCCAAGAAGATTGGTTAGAGAGTCATAGCCAACATCCATGGATTTATTCTACTATAAATGATTGAGGGCTTCTCAAGCTATATCAGTTTCAATACTATTCGCAACTGAATTCATCAATGCAAAGTTCACCTCATTTATTTCCTAGCTTCTTGTCCTCACTCTTGAGGAGAGGTCTGGAAGGGAACCTATGTGGCAGTCCCTAAGAGTGATTTGAACCCATTTTAGATGCAAATCCAATATTGTTACTGCTACTTTGAAGAATGATTCTCCGGATTGCAAGATCAACAGACAATTCTCCTTGCAGCTCATCTTCTTTGTGAGAAGAGTCTTCTATCTCTTAATTTGACTATGAGAGCAATCTATGAGAGATAGATGTATCTTCCTTATGCACCAAGGAGTCAAAAGATGACTCATCACATACAACATCTCAACTCTCATAAATATTATGTGTCTCAGGATCCATGAGATGTTAAACTTTCGAGTTAATGTTACACCCAAAAAATATATACACTGGAGTGTCTTAGAATCAATATTTTTCCTTCTATTAGCTTGGAAATGCATATGTTGCAATGCAACCAAATACCTTGAGATGAGAGATTGACTATTTATAACCATTCCATAACTCTCTTGTTGTCTTATTTTTTAAAATCTTGGTGGGAGCTCTACTAAGAAAATACACAATTGTACAGACTACTTTATCCCAAAAAATTATCCTCCAACTTGTTGGCGTAAATCATTATATTACATTGTATGGTCTGTCTGCTCATTTATACCGTTCCACAACAGTATCAATCTATCATTACTCAATTATCAAGAGGTTAAATTATCAAGTGTTTACCAGATCATGTGTCTATGTAATCATGAATTGGAGAGTGAGTTGAATGTTGTAGCATTCCAAACATTTGTAATGTTTGGATGAAGTGTTGTAGCATGTAGAGGAATTTGGCTATAATGTCACTGTAGAAAGAAAAAGATGTAGAGATTTAGGCCATGGTAGACATTAGGGTTGTACATGGTATTCTGATTTTTCTTTCTGAGGTTCATTTTGCCGTTAGAGAAAAAAGAAGATTTCGCCTCTTTTAAATGGGCGGATTATTTGAGAAACTAGAGCAGGAGGATTTATTGCTTCATGGCTGGTATTGGAATAGTTTGCAATCCAATAATAAAGGAGGTTTGAACACTGCAAATACAGTGGGCGGCAACTTCAGATCATTGCAGATAAACAAATCGGTTGAGAAGTAGCGTTGAGCGTTAACAATGCACATTTGCAACAGAAAATGACCGCGCCATAGCGAGGGGCCGACAAATTTGTTGGTGGATTCGAGTTTATCAGTCGTCTGGAGTTGATCGAGACATGAGATCATGTAATAATTAAAAGTACTTTGCAATTTCTCGCTCGGAATGAGCAAAACTAGGGTTACTAACGCGTTGGCTTATGTGGGCTAGGATGATCCATTGCATGCCCCACAGCTAGTCTTCATGAAGGGAAAATGGGTAGATATGGCAGCGCACAATTGGTTGAGGGCAAACTTACGAAATTTCAGACCAGTCTCCAAGTATTTTCGGGGTTTTTTCAAAGGTCGAAGCAGTGGAAATTGGCGGAGTATGGACAGATCTAGTGAAGGGCATCAATGATTTTTGGATCGTAGGCATTTTGGTCAGGGCCCACGGCAAAAATTTATCCCAAATCATTTAAAGGGGCTTTCAGGTAAATGATCTATAGAGCTGGGAAGAAAACCGTCCTATGCGAAAGTTGTGAAGTTTTCATCTATAAATGAGGCAATTAGGGTTTCTCGACTGAACGCTGGTGAAAAGATGATGGACAAACAGTCTAACAGTAACCTGCTTGAGTTATCTTTGTCACATCAAAGGGGGGATAAGGTAAGGGAATCTTCGACATTAGGAAAAGACGATAAGGTAAGTGAAAATCAAACTGGCTCTGATTTAGAAGGTGGGTCTTCGTAGGTATGGGCTCCTGTTCCATGCATTGATTTACTTGATTCTGTTATGGATTTGAAAGCTCGTTGTTTGCATACACATGCTATTTATGGGAAAATGTGGGGGGATGCAACTAGTTTATCTAAATTTCATCATAAATTGCAGAAAAAGTGGTCTGATATGCGTTATTTTCAATTACTCTCTGCAAATGCATTTATTATTGTTTTCAACTCTTCTTCTACTAGGGATGAAGTTTTAAAATCTTCACATTACTGGTTTGGTAAAAATTTAGTGTTTGTTTCGGCTTGGAAACCATTTTTATGTCCCTGCTTGGTCAAGCTTTAAATTAGTTCCTTTCTGGTTTGGCTTGCCCAAATTACCGTTTGAATTTATGGACACAGAGGTTTTGGAACAAATTGGTAATACTTGTGGTTCTTTCTTATCATCAAGATTTGATTTTGTGGAGGGGGAGGTTCTGGTAAAAATCTGTGTCCTGACTAACCCTAATAATGTTTTCCCTCGGACCTATATCATTAAATCTCATGAGGGTATCTGGAAACAACCAATTAATAAGTTAGAGAAAGACTTTGGTAAAACTTCCTTGCAATTGGATGCTCCTTTGCTTATGGATTTTTCAAAATCCTCTATTCTAGATAAGGCAGAACATTGCTTGGGTAGTCACGATAATCCATTGTTGGATAAACTATTAGTCAATGGTTCCATTGGGAAACCTCCCGTTACTTTTGAGGTTAACCAAGCTATGAGGGATGTTGGGAAGCGAGAGGTTTATGTTGTGTCTCACGATTTAGAGTCTATAGGGTTATTTACAAGTAAGGATAAGATAGTAGCTCACCAGAATATTGTGGTTTCGGGGGACAACAATGTGGATGATCTACTTCCAAATCTCACTACCTCGAATTCCTTGGATAAGTCACTAAATGATGGTGGTGGGAATCATGGCTATCCTGTGAAGTCAAAAGAATACATAGAAAGTTGTCAGGGGATTGGTCAGATTTTTGCAAAGAATGATGGGGTTGTTTCGGAGTCTAATGTTGGGGTTTCTTCTCTAGGGTTTCCTGATGATGCTATCCTTTCTCAACAAGTCAAAGAATTGGTGTCTAATTCTTCACATCATGTTGATGTGGATGTGGATAATAGCACCACCTTAGGAAATAATATTCAGTTGGGGGACATTCCTATTATTGTGCCAGATGAAAAGTTGGTTCACCAAGTAAATGATCTTGTTAAAGATCATGAGCATCACATGGATGAGGACATTATGAATAGGGTTATCTATTCCATTGAGAATGACTTGGGGGCAATTAAATCAACCCTTCCTATTTCTGCATCTGCTAACCCTTTTGAGGTTTTGGCCTCATCAGAAGTGGGCATCACAGATAATTTAGCCATGACTTCTCCTAAGTCAAGTAAGATTTTACCAATTGTTCAAAATACTCTAATTAGGGATTCATCTATGGTTTCTCCTGGTAGGGGTAGGCCTCCAAAGAATCAAAGGACTCAATTGGAAATTGATGTTGGGATTCAACAGACTTTGTCTCTTTCTCCTAGTGTTGGGAAAGGGAAGCATTTAGTTTCTCTTGGTGACACTATGAAAGGAAGTGGTACTCCTAAGGGTAAGAGGAGTAAGAGGTCTATTATCAGTCCTCCTGTGACTAGGTCGGGGGCTGTGAAGAGTAATCTTCAAAGTAGTTTTGGAGAAGGAAAGTATTCTCTGTCTAAAGGAAAGAGGGGAGCCTTAGCCTCCCCTCGAGAGAAATGAGAATTATATCTTGGAATGTTAGAGGCTTAAATTCCCCTAACAAGAGGCACTTAATTAAGTCCCAGATGGACTTAGTTAAGTGTGATATTTTCATGTTGCAAGAGATAAAATTGTCAAAGGAGTCTACTGATTTGGTTTTTTCTTCTTGGAGAAAGTGGGAATTCCTCTCCTCTCCAGCTTGTGGTGTGCCAGGGGGTTTGGCATTGCTTTGGAATAACTACAACATTGAGGTTGAGCTAGTTGCTTCTACTATAAACTAGATGTTGGCCTTAGTTAAAAGCAAGCTTTCGTAGGTTAATTTTTGGCTTTTTAATATTTATGCTCCTTCTAGTATTCAAAGGAAGACTAAATTATGGGGAGAACTTAAGAGGATTTCCTCCCCTTTAAGGCATGGTCCCTTTATAATCTTTGGGGGGGATTTTAATGCTGTCACTGACTTGGGAGAAAAGAAAGGAGGTATTTTTCCTAATAAAAAAATTATGGAAGACTTTGGGATGTTCATTAAGGACATGGGTCTTTTTGATTGTCAATTTTAGAATGGGATTTTCACATGGACAAATATGCGAAGAGATTTTTCTCAAATTGCAGAAAGGTAAGACCTGTTTTTGTTATCAGATGTTTGGATTGATTCAGAGTTCAAATTTTTTTCCTCTATTCTTCCAATTTCGGGGTCAGATCATTTTCCAATTTCCCTACCAATTCTGGAAGATAAATCTCCTTTTAAGTCACCTTTTAAATTTGAACCTATGTGGTTTAGAGATTCTTCCTTTTTGCCTTTTCTCAAAAAATGGTGGAGTTATGCTCCTTATTGCTCTGGATCCTTAATGTTTCAGATTGCTAAGAAGTTGGGATTTTTGAAATTTAATATTAGAGAATGGAATATCTTGCATTTTAAGAACATCTTTCAAGAAAAATAGAGGATTCAAGATATGACTGAATGTCTTAATTCACATGTGATTCTACATGGTATGGTGCCTCTTGTTTTTGATGAACTAAAATTGCTAAAAGCAGAGCTTGAAGAAGTTTTGTCCAAAGAAGAAATCTATTGGAGACAAAAATCGAGGGAGATCTGTCTTTCAGATGGTGATAGAAATACAAAAAAAATCCACTCTTCAACAAAAATTAAGAGAAGTAGAAATAGGATATCTTGTATTGAGTGTCCAAATGACAAACTTTTAACAGAACAGGAGGATATTGCTTCAAAGGCAGTTAGTTTTTTAAGGTCACTATTGTCTTCGGCACATGGAGATCTTAATAATAACATTTCTTCTAATATTCATTCTTTAGTATCTTCGGAAGATAATAAAATGTTGATGTCTCCTTTTTCTTTGGATGAAGTTAAGAATATTGTTTTTGCAATGAACCCTGATAAGGCTCCGGGACCGGATGGCTTTACTCCTTTATTTTTTCAGAAATGCTGGATTTTGTGGGAAATGATGTTTTATTGGCCCTTGAGGAAGCTAGAAGGAATAGGTCTGTTTTGAAAGAGCTTAATACTACAATGATTGCAATTATTCCTAAAAAAGAGGTTACCAAGACATTTGTTGATTTTCGCCCTATTGCTTTATGTAATACTTTGTACAAGATTTTTACAAAGGCTATTTCTTTAAGGTTGGCTAAAATTCTGCCTAGGATCATTTCTTTAGAACAAAGTGGTTTTGTTCCAGGAAGGGAGATGGTAGAGGGAGCTATAGTGGTGCATGAGGTTCTGCATTCTATTTCTACTCTCAGAATCCCGACCATGATCCTCAAATTAGATATGATGAAAGCATATGATATAATAGAATGGGGGGCGTTATGTGTTGTTCTACTTAAATTGGGTTTTTCTAAAGCATGGGTCAAATGGATTCATGCTTTTATTTCTTCTGCAAGGTTCTCGGTCCTAATTAATGGCGCCCCTTGTGGTTTTTTCTCCTCTTCTAGGGATTTGAGGCAAGGGGATCCCCTGTCTCCTTTCTTGTTCATTCTTCTAGCTGAAACATTCACTTGGGCTATAAGAGCCGCTAAGCTGGGAGGGCTTTGGAAGGGAATTAGGATTCAGAATGTTCCACAAAGCATTTTGCATTGCTTGTTTGTAGATGATACCTTTTTATTTGGTAAGGCCTCTTTGGGTGAGGCAAGAGTGATAAAGGGGATAATACAGAATTATGCATCTTTTTCTGGCCAGAGAGTCAATGTTGATAAGTCAAAGATTTTTCTCCTTCATACTCCACAATTGGTTCAGGATAGATTGAAGATTTTTTGGGGACTTGCATCTAGAAATCTTCCTTGTTCTTATCTTGGCATACCTTTCTTCATTAAGCAGGACAGAGTTGACTTTTGGGATAAGATCATTTCAGTTTTCTCTAGAAGGATCCTATCCTAGAATCATAGATGGTTATCTTTGGCTGGTAAGATTGTTCTTATTAAGTCTATCCTAAATGTTGTTCCTATTTATCTCATGTCTATTTTGCAGTATCTGAAAGCGGCTCTTGTTAGTTTGCAAGATACTCTTAGGTCCTTCCTTTGGAGTAATATTAAAGATGATAAGAATAAACTCCCTCTGGTAGCATGGGATAAAGTTTGTTTGCCTAAAAACCTTGGGGGCATAGGCATTAGGAGTCTGGAAAGTCAGAATTTAGCCTTAGGTGCTAAGTTGGTTTGGAAATTGTATGAGAGACCATTCTCCTTTTGGGCACAGATTATGTTTGCTAAATATTTAAATAACAGACCAAGAGATTATGTTTTTCAAGTTTCTAATTTACCGTCTGGTTCAACTATTTGGAATTTTCTATGTAAATGTAGATCAGTGATTTTGCCTCATCTCTCATGGATTGTCCAAAATGGTAGAAAGGTCAGGTTTTGGGAGGAAGTTTGGAATGGACATCCCCCTCTGGTGAACTCGAGGGATTGGTCTCCTTTAATTTCCACTCTTTCTTCCCTTTGGGGTGTCTTTGTGGCTGATTATTTTAAAATTGAGTATAGTTAAGGTGGCAAAATGGAAATCAATTGAGTTTTTAGATATTGATCAAAATGTGAAATTGGAATATGAAAAGATGTTGGGGGAGAGAGTTATAATTTTTTCTGATGCTGGCGATGAACTTATCTGGACAAGGAATATCTCTGGTAAGTACTCTGCCTATTCCATCCACTCCAACAATTTTTGCATGATCTATGTTCATGCGTTGATTTATTCTTTGTATAAAATAATGCTTTGGCATATTATAATATATACAATGGTTGATGAGTTCTTTGTTCTAATTTTCTCTGCAAGTTTTGCTTTTATTTTCCAGCTAGATATTTTCTCTATTTTGCAGGATTAGCTGCAAAATTTTACATGGTATTAGAGCCAAATTGCTAGGAAGAAGAAGCTAAACACGATTATTTGCAGGCAGATTTCTGAAGATTATCATCACCATGGAAGTTGACGTAAACCTCTATTTTTAGATGCATGCATATTCTTCTCCTAATTTTTGCATATTCCTTGTCTTTTTTCCTATATTGATTCTTTAAAACTTGTATGTGCTTTGCAAGCACTACATGAAAAAGATCTAGAAAATTTGGGGCTTTGTAAAAATTGAACTTTTAGAAAGTTTGCATGGGAGTTTTGCTTAATGCATTTAGTATAGGTTTCTTTTAATAAGTTTCCTGAATAAAATAGAAGATTAAAGTTGATATGCAACCTTCCTCCAATTGATAGTCAAAAGTATTCTTTTGTTCTAAATTCCTGTCTACATAAGATTCCAATGTTGCAACTCTGTTTGCTCCTAGAGATTCTTTCTAGTGGGGTTTCTAACTACATAAGATTCTAGAGTCGCATCCTCGAGTGTTTCCAGAGTTTCTTTCTAGTGGGACATTACTGAGCAATGGATAAACAATGGTATCATCCCAAGCGGAGGTCATCTTTACAATTCTTCAGTTTGAAGCACATTTCTACAGATTCATATCTACTTGTCTTCAGATGGTCAGTTTTTGTATTCAGAGACCACGTACGTATCTGTTCATCCATTTGAGCAATACAGAATATGTACAACTGCATTTTCAAAGTATCTCAGAGGTACTCATGCAGTGGTTTCTATGATTTTGATACAATCATGTTGCAGTGTGGATTCATTTGTAGTTCTTCTTCATCGATAATTGCAACTTTCTTCTATAGTTTGAATAATGGTCAGGAGTTTCTCTCAGTTGGGTTTTCTCCTTTCTTCTTTGTAATTGGGTTCTTAATCAAGCTTTGTTGCCAAGACCCATATCTCTCCTTAATTAGGCTTAAGGGGGGGTGTTAGTGCAACTTAACATGCAGTCTTTCCTGTGATTTACTATGATTGTGATTTGCATTGTTGCTTATGTTTAAGCTAACCAAGGAGTTCCTGTTTTTAACTCCCTCTTCATCTTCCAGTTCTGATCTCTAGAAATTCCATGCATCTCATGCATAATTTCTACTCCTGTGATCTATAAATCAATTGTAATTCATTCAAGTTTTAATATGGTAATGTAAATGATTTAATTACATTCATTCTGATTCTTCAGATTTCAATATGCAAGTTTTGCTTTTATTTTCCAGCTAAAGATTCAGACTCAATTTTTACATCTATCTCCGGCAAACCATGCCGCGGCCACCGGGTCTCCCTGCACAGTTGAAGTCACCGACGGAGAAATTATTGGTGTTGATGTGGTTGTCGTTGTTGGGTGAGCCGAATCGGGCAACTTTGCAGTCACTGGCAAACAGATTGGTGGTCACATAATCGGCCTCACCTCCCACCACGGGCATGGCGGCGCCCAGGATAATGGGGCTCCTGTACTCTGCTCCGTATGTTTGCCCAAGCACGCCGGTGACACGGGGGCTGAGAGAGTAGAACTTGAATCTTATCTCCAGATGGGCAAAGCAGTGCTCCGACTCGGAGGTGATTCCGTTGTTGTGGATTCCAGACTCCCCGGGAGTGATGGGCACAACGCGGGCTGTAATCATAAACTTGTTCTCCACCTCAACCGTCACCGCATTAGTTTTGTCAGATCGAAAGATTTTCAGATTGGAAGAAGACAGAGGAAGAGTGGCAGTGGCTCCCTCCTGGTTAGAAAGTTGGATGAATTTTCTGTCCAAGGCAATGGCGAGTTGGTCAAGGGAATCGTCCGAGGACGACACCTTGTTGGCTCCTAGGAAGAGCTGGTGGTTACCGCCGACCGGCACTCCAATGGACTGCACCCACGTGAAGTCTCTTCCCATTCCTTCGCCTCTCTTGCCGATGAAGTGAGCATTGATATGGAGCTCTGAGTCCGACACCAAACAGAAGTTCTGGTCTTGCTTACCGTGGAAATAGAACATGATGCCATCTCCGCCAATGAATCGAGGATTCTGGCACACGCCTCCGGGCTTATTGCACGCTGCAGTTGCACATCACACACCCAAACTTGTTACCCTCCATAAATTATAAAACAAACAAATAAAGTTTATCGATAGATAGGCCTACTTACGGCAAACAGCCTTGCAACTTTTGCAGTCCATCACGCACCCATACGCACACTCATCCGGACAGTATTGCTCGTATCCATAGCAGCTCTTCCTGTACCCGTAATCATTACATTTCACTCTCTTGTTACAAAATTGTTGAAGGGTTTCTACTTAGACTATATTAAGAAACTTAAGCTAATCGATGGAAGTTTTGAGGTTACAAGGAAGAAAAGATTGATAATCTTCTCTTTATAACTTGTGAATTGTAGATTAAAAAGTAGACGTCATGTACAATCGAAAACCTAGGTTTTGTGAAAAGTGTGTATTTGGACCCACCACTATATAAAAGGAATGATTAAAAGGGTTATACCTCAGTAGGAAGGAATTCCATGGACAAAATAATTGGTTATGCTAGAGAAAAAAATTGGCCTCACAAAAAATTATAATATATGAGTAAATTTTGAGAGCAAGGCAATATGGAATAAACTAAGGTTGAGTTAGGTTAGAAGAAAGAAAGTAGATCCTTCTTACCTTTTTATCTTACAAGATATTGGTAACCCCATTGAAAGGAGAGATAACATTATCAAAAATCCATATGATTATACTTAAATCATCAAAGGTGGAAAAAAAAAATATAGGTGGAGTTGGAAATAAATGATTTTGAACTCAAGTTTATATAGATAGAAAGGGGAGCTCAATGAACTATTATACTCAAATAAGATGGTGAAGCATCTAGATTCGAGATCTCCACGAAACTAAAGATGATGATACATCTCACCTAGATAACATACTCCTAAATCGAAATAGATTGTGTGTCTTATGAGGAAAAAAATAATATGTCTAGATTATAAAATTCTAAACATTCATAATTTTATTATAAATAACCACTAGCTCATATACATGCCATACTTATTAATGGTTATGAAAATAAAATATCAAGACTAAGAAGCTCAATAGTTTTGTATTTAATTATCGATATCGTAAGAATAAGGGGAGGACAAATTTGAGTGGTTGAACTAATCAAGAACAATTCAAAATTGATGCTACTACTTTTAAGCCTTATTCCTATAGTATGCAATTTGATGTTGATAATATAACATTAGAGGAAGGAAGATAAATTATAAACACTGGTCATTTATTTCTATAACCTATATTAGACCATGTGCAAATAATAATTATTTATGGTATGATACATTTCTTCCTAAAATATTTTCATTATAGGAAGCCTTATATAATCAACAACCTCAAGTCCATAATGATTGCAACTGAAATAGAAACTTAAAGAAGAATGATTGAACCTAGTTTTGTATGCTTGTCTTCTTGGATTTGTTATTTTGAACCTTCTCTTTTTTCTTTAAACATGGATGAACCCTTCATCTTGTTTCTTTTTATCCTCAATTGCCTTGGATAAATCTAATCCTAAACTTCTAGAACCATGCTCACCTAAATTCTCTACACTTTTATTTATGGAATCTTAAGTAACCTTATTGATTTATTTTTCCTTATATACAATACCAATATTGAAATATTGTTTCGTCTAACTACAAATAATCTCATCTACTATCTCAGTACTCTTTTCAATGTTTATATTTTTTCTCATCTGACTATTTTCTCCCTAAATACTTCCTTGGAAATACCCCTTCCACTACAAGAATTACACAATCCTTGTCTCATCTTTAATTTGTCATTCAAGACATATTGTATCATTTTGCCTTCCTCTATCTAGGCTTTAAAATCTACAATCATATTCTCTAACTTTTTTAAGTCTATGTCTTAGTTCTTATTTATTGTTAATTTCCTATGTGATCATTTTTTTAAGATTGTTTATTAGTCTATGAGCATATTAAATTCTACTTCAAATCCATTTCAGCATCTTTTCCTTCATTTTCAACAAGTATATTTTCTGCACCACTATAGGGAGTTTTCAATGTTATAAATAGAGCCTTTCTATTTTCATAGGTGTGTTTCTCATAATGACTAGATGAGTAACCTTATTCATCAGTATACAAAGGATTCTTCTTGTTGCCAATTCTTAGTCTACACTTTGAAGCAATATATGGGCTATCTTACCATGAATGAAATATTTAAAAGGTAACTTACCTTTATACTTACTACATCATCTCTTTAATCTCATCACAAAATTTACTTTTGCAAGATCAAAATATTCACTACAATTTGAACCCTCATTATCTATTGATGCCTTGATGGTTACATCCTTCCTTAAAAAACTTTCATTCACAATTCTCATCTCATATGTAGTTACTACCCATGTAGCTCACCCATAGTCAATCTATTCATATTTTTGGATTCTTCAATTGTAGAAAAGTTTGAATCAAATTTACGAAAAATGGATCTAATAACACTTCAACAATCATTGATTCTTTTAGTTCTTCACCAATTTCTCTTATGGTATCAACATCTTCATCAACCTAGAGTAGGTATGCAATAGTATCTTCTTCCTCCATGTTCATACCTTCAAAGAATCCCTAGTAGGTTTGAATTTTTTCCCTGTTCACTTTATCATCTCCTTCAAAGATATTATAGAGTTTGTCCCATACTCTTTAGTAGTCTTGCAATCCATTATTTTCACAAACTTAGAACTAGCTAGAACACATAAAATAACATTGCATTCCTTTGTATTAGTATTTCATGCACTTTTCGTGTCTTGATCTCTTGGAGGAGTATATGTAATCTCTTAACAATATACAATAGATTGAAAAACACAAAAAACCTATTATCATTAGATAGGCTTCCATCCTTACCCTCCAAAAAGAATAATTGGATCCATCAAACAAGGGTGCCTTGTTTAAATATAGACCTTCTTGAGCAACTAAGAGTTTCATTCTGGATCTAACTCAATTTGATAAGATTCTTCCAAAGAATTTAGTGAAGGACACCACTTTCTAGACATATAGATATACTGAGAGGGGAGTGAATCAACATATGCCAAAACATAACTTTGAAACTACTATTTCATTAGTAGCAATAATGGATCTTATTATAACAATAAATAAACTATCCAAATGATAAACTTAAACACACATTAACACAATAAAATACCAAATAAATGTGGAAACCTAGAAGGGAAAAAACATAGTGAGAATAGTTGCTTGGATGTACTACCTAGATCCATCTTGACAAAAATAATAGATCACTAAGAATATGAAGTAGTCACCAACCTACTAGAAACACCAATCTCCAAATACATTTGTAGGCACCAACCCACAAGAGACACCAATCTCCAAATACATTTGTTTGCACCAACCTACAAGAGACAACAATTCTCTAATTATCCAAGATTTGAGGACCAACTCAACATGTGAGACACCAATCCCATAAAAATATATAATGTATAGATTGTGGACATTCCAGAATGAATACATGATTTTGATATAGACCTAATGCATATGATCTTCTAATAAAGATACACAAAATAATTGAGATGTTAGTCACACAATATCGCCCACATACTCATACATCAACCACTCAGTATGGATATTACAATAGCAAACTCACACTGGGAATGAAAAATATAATAAATATATGTGCACTAAAATTATGATTAAATTCATACATTGGCCTAGAACAAGATTAATGCATCTACAAGTCAGGCACAAGAATTATTCTTAACAAAATTCTTAATAGGTCAAGTCTGAAAAACCCACACAACACTCCAGAAGAAGGTACACGCTATGTGTTACTTAAAATGTGTTCTACTAGTCTCAATGTGCATCTACACACTATCTCTAATTTGTGTACATTACACTCACGTGGCATATTAATCCAGAACATCAACCTAGTTGGCCAACAAGCATAATGACCACTGTATCACTTCAAGCTTTCTATCTGTTGAAGTTCAACCACTACAAATTTTGAATATGATACAAGTCACATGTAGCTTTTATTTACTCCTAAACCACAATCTATAACCCTCAAAAGAAATAGTCTAAACACTGAATCTAAGGGACAAATCTCAATAGCATTTTGTTGATCTTTCTGGGTCACTTTATACTATAGTAATAGATGCAAGATTATATTACATATATATTGCAGCAAATCTCATCAGCATAACTTGGCATTGTCCTTCTACAATCAAATTGTCAAACATAGGTATGAGAGTAATTGAGCTCTTTTAAATACCTTGACATCAATGGCATAGTTGACCAATACCTATCAAAAACCTAAAGAATGAATAAAACAATAAAACTTGACATATATTTCACTTTTGTTTTATTTGCTTTGGATGATTTTTTTTAACTAATTGTTTACTAGAAACCTTCTCAATTGAAAATGTACTTTCATTTTATGAACCTCGTGATTTTTATAAAATAATTTGCAATACGAACTATTACTACTAAAACTATTATTCTAAAAGAACATTTATTGGTAGAAAGTGTGACATGAGTTTAGAATTTCAGACCTATATAAGACAATAAAAATGATTAAATCGACCCTTGGTCTACTAGTGAAGTTGAATGGATCCAAATGATCCCACCAAGGGTCAAGTCCTACTCAGTGCAAAGTCTCTAACATCATAAGGGATGAGGCCAATATCATATCCTAGATGAATTTGGTGGAATGGATAACCCTCAGTCCTTGGCTCTTAGCCAAAGAGGTTTCAACCTATAGGCTTGTGCCCCCATATCGGGAGGCAAAAAGTACTCTATGAAGGTCGTCATTGAGCTGGTGTTCTCGTGGACTTCCTGCCCCTACTGGCCTGCTATGCTCATACATTTGGACCTCCATTAAAAAAAAGAGGATTATGCTATCCAAAAGTAAGCTACACATATCCCAAAATAATTAAGCGATAAGGAAATAATGTGAAAAATGATATTTATATTTAGAGTGAAACTATATAAGTTAAAAAAATTGTGACCATGATGACTTGGAATTATAAAGTAGTACGAGTATGGACACATTAAGATATATCCTGGCATAACACCTTTTGTCCAATGATAGTAAATTGCACAATGGGGCTAGTAAAGTATTCTTCAAATTTACTATACTCTAGTACTATAGAAGAAGGGGTCTCTCTATATCATTTATTATTTTAGCATCCATCGTATATTTGACCACTTCAAAAAAATCGGCCATATTTCAGAATGTGTATATATGTCAAAAGAGTAAGATTTAGGTGACAAGCTTATCTTGTGCATGCAATTAACTCTTGATTGTTCAATTGAAATAAATAACCAACAAAATCATATAGGTTATTATGTCATTTTTCTCGATAAGGTCACACAAAAGTATTCTAATTAATTTTTCAACAACTATACCATAATCAAATCCAACTACTTTGTATAAACAAGATAATCCAATCTTATAGCAGGTTAAAAATGCATTTACTCACAATTGTTTCTACATAGAACCTACAACATGTGCAATACATCTTATTTTCTAGCTACACATTATAATATAAAAATTCTACACCTTTTTCTTTAAGGATTTGGTCATTCATAAGTTTTGAGTTCAATTATTGTGTGGAATTAAATCTATTTGAACCATTGATGCATTCAAATACAACATTATGTCTCCCTTAATGTTCTTAAGAACCCTATCCTTTTCATCATAATTATTTATATGTTATATTGATAATGCTTGATCTCTCAAAACAATTGGCAATACTACCTTCTTAAGGTCATATTCTCATATATTATTAATTGTGTATCTTGGTAGGATTTTGGACTGGGTTTAAAAAACTAACCCTTTCTCAAGTAGCTAAAGGTGCATATCATTCACTAGCTTTAAATATCCTTGAAAAAGTTCTATTTTTTCTATTTCTTTTTTCCTTAATTCTTTTGTAGCTATCTTGGACAACATGAATGTTTGAAGATCGTGTTTTTGAAGCTCATTATTGAATCATGAATATTTAAAGCTCGTCATTGATATATTAGCTATGATAATAGAGAAAACCTTGTGTATATAGTTGGATCCTATGATTGAATGATGGGTTGATTCAACAAATAATTGGGTTAAAGATAGAGAAATCAAAGAAGAGGGAACATTTGAATGAACAATCAACAAAATTGAAATACACCTCCTTTGATAGGATGATTGCATATTCAATAGAGGGTTCCACTTGGTTATTCAAAAGAAGCAAAATAAACTCTAAATCTAATCAATTGAGTTAACATTTGACCATTTCTTGAGTTGGTAAAGAAATGTCTAAAGGAGCAAATGAAAGATTTTGAATTGCAATTGGTGTCTTCTAACTAGATAATATATGAATTTATTGTACTCGTTATTAACATACCCTTCCTACAAAACTTGGAAAAACAATAATAGACTAATGTTTTTCTTCCTAATCAATTTATAATCAGGCCAGAAAATAACACGAGTGAAAAAATAATTGAACAAAAACATTTAAGAAACCTAAAGAACGAATTAAATAGTAAAATTTAAACAAGTAAAGAGTAAATAAACAAAGTCCTGTCCCAATGTTCTATCTTCTATTGGATTCGAATGTAATTTTACGTGGAAATTAGGAGTAAATCCTTAAAATTCAAACCCAAGATAGAATGAAGTGGAAGAGAGAAGTAGAATCTAGTACAAACCAGATGACCCATATGCATGTCTGAGCTTTCTCCAGCATAAAGAAACATTCTGTTTTTTAAGAGGAACTTATCAATACAACGTGAATTTAAAAAACTCTTGTAGCGATTACGATGAACTGGATGGAAAGAGATAAATCAATTGAAAGTTGTTGCAGGTGGCATAAAGAATAAAAGTAGTTAAATGAAACAAGCCAATTAGACTGTGGATTGCTTCAAATGCATTCGCCGTCTTGTAAACGAGACGCTTCAATACTAAAATACTTTTGCACGCCTCGAGAACCTCAGTGCCTTCCTAGGGGACGCTTGGATTCAATGTTCGTTACACATTTTTTTATTAATTTGGAATTTGGATGAGTTCAATTGGGTGACAAATCAAACCAGAAAACGAAGTAGATAGAGGCATTGATAAAGTTCCACGTTCAATCGTGCGTAGAGATAACGTGGAAGCAGCATGGATTGCGGGGATGGGGGTCCCGTTATGAAGAAGCAACGGAATGTAGTGGCCATAAAAGTAGAGGATGGGATTCATTTGATGCAAGCGCAGTAGCAGAGACTCATAACAATACTTGTGTCGAAATGGAGGCAAAGATGTTGATCGCGGCACTTTGCATGGTGGCGCTGCTTAGTACAAACGACGTGCTTGCACAGGGGAAGGGAAAGAGAAACAAGAAAGTGAAATGTAATGAGTACGGGTACAGGAAGAGCTGCTATGGATACGAGCAATACTGTCCGGACGAGTGTGCGTATGGGTGCGTGATGGACTGCAAAAGTTGCAAGGCTGTTTGCCGTAAGTAGGCCTATCTATCGATAATTTTATTTTGTTTGTTTTATAATTTATGGAGAGTAACAAGTTTGGGTGTGTGCTGTGCAACTGCAGCGTGCAATAAGCCCGGAGGCGTGTGCCAGGATCCTCGATTCATTGGCGGAGATGGCATCATGTTCTATTTCCACGGTAAGAAAGACCAGAACTTCTGTTTGGTGTCGGACTCAGAGCTTCACATCAATGCTCACTTCACCGGCAAGAGAGGTGAGGGAATGGGAAGAGACTTCACGTGGGTGCAGTCCATTGGAGTGCTCTTCTGCGGCAACCACCAGCTGTTCCTAGGAGCCAACAAGGTGTCCTCCTGGGATGATTCAATTGACCAACTGGCCATTGCCTTGGACGGCAAATCGATCCAACTTCCTAACCGGGAGGGAGCTGCTGCCACGCTTCCCCTCTCTTCCTCCAAACTGAAAATCGTTCGATCTGACACCGCTAATGCTGTGACGGTTGAAGTGGAGAACAAGTTTATGATTACAGCCCGCGTTGTGCCCATCACTCCCGAGGAGTCTCGAATCCACAACTACGGAATCACCACCGAGTCCGACCACTGCTTTGCCCATCTGGAGCTGAGCTTCAAGTTCTACTCTCTCAGCCCCCGTGTAACCGGCGTGCTTGGGCAGACATACGGAGCAGAGTACAGGAGCCCCATTAACTTGGGCGCCGCCATGCCCGTGGTGGGAGGTGAGGCCGATTATGTGACCACCAATCTCTTTGCCACTGACTGCAAAGTTGCCCGATTCGGCTCACCCAACAACGACATCAACACCAACGATTTCTCCATCCTCGACCTCAACTGTGCAGGTAGACCCGGTGACCGCGGCATGGTTTGCAGGAGATAGAGATCTGCACTAACAAACAATAATACATCGCCACCACCGCCACTGCCACCAATATCTATGTTTATGTTTATGCTCTGTGCATGCCTAATTTCGTTATGTATTACGGCCAATGTCCACCAAATAATGTCATAGAGATCTTCATCATTTGATTAATTTCATGTCCTTGCGTGGCATTCCCATCACTACTTTGACATTGTACGTGTATCTATTAAATTACTTCCGAATTCTCTTGCACTACCTATAGATGACCCTTGCATCATGAAATTGACCTCTTGCTAAAAAAATTACGTACCGTCTGCAACATTAATTTCAATGCCCGTACAATCAAAAAATTTGTTGGCCTCACTATTATATGTAAATCTTTAATACTTAAACTAAACGGTTTATAAACATCTTTGGAAAAAATATCCTTAAGCAAGGGTCACGTTCTTTCAAGTAAAACCTCTAAGAAAACAAATTTGTTAGTTTGAACAATCAATAAAATATCATGCACATATCAATCTATTTAGAAACATTAATGTAACAACAAATCTTCAAATGTGCTCCTTGTCTAATGATGTAAGTAATAAGATAGATATCCACCACTATCACTCCACCAATATTTATGTTTATGTTTATGGTCATGCTCTGTGCATACCTAATTCCGTTTTCTATGTATTACGTCCAACAGCCATCAAATAATTTCCACGTCGCATTCTATAAATACTTTGACATTGTTCGTGCATCTCTTCAATTCCTTCTAAATTTAAATCAAATTTTAAATATTAATAATTCTCCATCCAATTTTATTTTCATTGCCACTATAAACCCATCATGGTCTTCCATTCATTTATATCATCCTTATTCGAATAATTTAATATTTATACCCTCAATTGAGTATCTCTCATCATCACAAAAAGAAGTTCTTCTTGGTGAATATACTAAAAAGGGGGTCATTGTTAATTTTCCCTCTTTGCTCATTTATCTGGTCCTTCAAAGATTAACTGAATCTCTCATTAAAGAATGAATCATTAAATTTATTCACTCCCATTGGTACCCAGCCACACCATCTACATGTAATAATTCAAGCTAGAGCTATAATAAAAGCCCAATAAAAAATATAAAAGCATTTTACTTTCATAAAAGGACCTTCAAACAAGATTGTTATTAAATAAAACCAAGAGCCTGATAACTTGTTGATAATGGAGTAATAATAAACAGAGTATAATGTTGACTATAATTCTTATTTTAATCATCGTCCATAAATTATATGGTTGTGCTAATAAAAATGATCAAGTGTATGAATCCAAAGGAATGTTATTATTATAGATAAAGGGCTAGAGATTTGACATTAATTATGAAATCAGGAAAATATACTTGCATGCAGGTTCTTGTAGCTTGTCGCTCCATAATACTTGGATCCAAAGATACTTGCTTAATAATGCTTTCTCAATGATCTAGGATTGTGATGGGATGTTCTTAGGTGAAAATAAATTAGAAATGTTTCCTTTATCTAGGGATATCAAGATATTCCCTATTTTAGGCTGACCTCCAATGGTCATATGAAAATATTAGGATCAGATAACAAATAGTGGAACTAATACTTGTATGCACTTGATTTTGCTCCCTTTTTGGAGGGACTATGGTACTAGGTACCCTATTCCACTTGGAATATGTCGCTAGGAACCCAATCTAGCAAGAAAAGGAGTATAGAATGATGGATGCAGAGTGCACAAGCCCAATACCTAGGATATGGTCACCTCATGACCATATGCAAACAGTTTGATAGTGACAAGGCAGGAAATAGGCTTGCAATAAGCTATGAGAGAAAATACTAAAGCAAGGGCCCAAAAGGGACAATTAAATTTTAAGGGGTTATAATTTACAACACTACAACTACTAACATGGACCACCTCAATCTATCTGATGTAACTTCGTTATCTTCCAAATCTATCTATAGATGGTACCTAGTCACATCGTGTACATAACAATTCAAGCTAGAGTTATGATATAAGTCAAATAAAAAATATATAAAGGCTTTTTCTTTCATAAAAGGGTCTTTAAAGTAGATATTTATTAAATCAAACCAAGATCTCGATAATCTACCAATAAAGGATAAAATAAAAAAGAGAGTAGAATATTACCAGTAAAGTAGATAGTTATTAAATCAAACCAAAAGCTTGATAATCTACCAATAAAGGATTAACAACAAAGAGAAATTGGGTCCTTTCTAAAACCCATGAAGGTTTTGGGTCCTTTGAAAACCCATGTCTGGAAGTTGTTCTACTTTGTTTAGCTAGATATCCTCCTTCTTTTCTCTATAATTATGTTAGTGAACTAGTCACCGGTGAGGAGGGACCTCAAGGAGATCAGTCTAGACCGGTCAGTAAGAGTAAACACAAAGGAAACACACAGATATGATGGAGTCAATGTAGAACAGATAGTTTTATTGCATGAAATTTGATTTCACTCAACTGGGTTACAACATACCAGCACACAGGCCTAGTAGAATAGGTCACAACCGAGACCTTGAATCGAAAGATCTATCTTCTAGGCATAGTCTATCTATCTGATATTCTGATTGATTCTAATTGATTACATTCTAAAGCATGATTACAAATATATGTATCGATCCAAAGGATCCAGTTAGCCCAAAAGGGATCAAGACCCGAAGAACAAGACTTAACATGCAAAATGAACAAGGTCGGCCTCCGCCAAGAGATTCCTTAAAAAAAATCCAAAGGATGAAACGTAGATTGCGGGAAAAGGTTGAACATACACCAAGGAACATCGAAATCAACTCCCAAGGCTCCACAAGCTTCGGAATGGGTTCCGGTAGATCACCAAAATAGGTCTCAGGCAACTGGTAACAAAGGAACAACTGGTAACAAGAAATTGTCATGGAAACCAGTAGCGATATCTTGTCAGTAAGTGATCCAAATGAGATGCGGTCTGAAAGAAAGAGAGATGATCAAGTCTTCAAGTAGAATCCAACTCCATAGGGTCTGGTGAGCCAAAACCAGAACACACAAAAAGGAAAACTGAAACTGCAAACAGAAAACAAAATAGTAAGGAAAATGTTTTTGGTTGATGCAAGATTGTTGTGAACCAGGGAAGCTCCTGCATCAGTTAGGGCCCTTTCCCTACTTGTACCTTAATCAAAAACAAAGAGAGTAGAATATTACCTCCTAAGGTCTCTAGAAATGGTTCTCAACTATACCAGGAATAGCTTAGTGTTGATGTGACAAACCTTACAAAGGACAAACTTTCTAAAACATACTTCCTTAATGAACTTAACTTCTTTAAAACTAAACCTCAAAAGATAGAACAGGGAATAAGAGACAAAAAATTACTAGCATTGATTTCAAACATACAGTATCAACATGATTTAAGAAAGCATTAAGCACTTAGATCCATTCAACATGTATTAAATTTATCAAATCTAGAATGCTAATGAAGTAAACATAGTATTTTAATTACCTTCTCATAAATTTACTCCAACCTAATGCATCATTAACATGCATACAATGGTTCATGAAGTAAATAAGGTTGATACAAGACATTTAAGATCAATCTTTCAATACCGAAAGATATAAACTCTAGAAAAATACTAGAAATCTGACAAAAACATTCATGAGATAGAAAATCCACAAACAAGATGATGTATTGATTATGTGCTAGCAAATAACTAGCATCGGAATCCACAATCTTTGATAAAATGTGTCTTGGAAATTAAGAGTAAAAATTAGAAAAAATTAAAGTAACAATACTAGAGGCCTCAAATCATCAATTTTTTAAACTTTACAAAGCTAAGAAAACTTCAATTTATAGGAGGCCTCCTAAAATTTGGCTTCTATCCTACCCAAAATCGCCTATTAATTAAGAATTCCAACCAATATGTAAGTTGTTGACTTTATTATTTAGCCTAAAACCCTCAAAATAGAAAGAATAATCTTGCAAGTAAATGAAAGTATCCAATTGTAGTCTTCAACTGACAACTCATAGATTCTTTAATACTTTGATTCCACTGGAATTGGTCCCTATACATGCAAAGAAGGGAAAATTTAACTTCTAGTAGGGAGGAGGAAACCTTCTAATTTTACTATGGTTTCCACTAATCTTAGATAACACCATTCCCATGAAGATAAAATTGTTGAGTCGCCACTAGGAGTTAACAAAGGATAAACTCTCCCCTATACACCCTACCAATACTTACAAAGAGTGTCCTTTGACACTGGGTATTACATGGAAGAAGCCTTCTCCTATCTTTCTTTGTATTTCTTAAAATTATCAAAGCATTGATTCAATGGCCTTTCCTCCAACCTATCTATCCATTTGATTCTAAAATCAGCCACTCATATGGCTTTATTGAGCTTAACAATAGAGTGCTCTAAGAAATCCCCTACCTTAAAGATATGAGAGTTGGCCATTATCAAACCCATGCATTCATTTAAAGCTTGCTCACAAAATTTCTTATCATGTCTAAATTTCTCTTCTATCTTCTTATACCACTCTGACAAGATAATCTCCATGGTATCCAAGTGATCCTTGTCTGATCTCAGGAGCTAAGCTCCTACATTGATCGTAATGTACTTCTTATAAGCTCAAGGGTTAGCTAGTATGGGGTGTTGGCACTTCATCATTTCAACACTTTGGCCCTCCATAATCTCCAACTTGAACAATAGATTGTCTAGACTACTTTGAGTGAAGCTATAATCCTCATCTCCCAAAATATTTGCATCTTTAAATTCCTTTTTATCTAATCTCTTGATTTCATTCATATACTCTAATTTCTTTTGAGTCTTCTTAGCCAAGCCTTTTCCCATTAGTCAGTAAAGGCTAATGATATACACTTCAATTTCATAGATTCGTCATAAACAACATAAGATTTGATGAGGAAGGCTCTAATCTAGTTCATCTAATCTAAAATCCATGTGTCCATCAAAATGGCTTTGCCCTTCATTGCAAACAAAGAATCCACCTATGTTTGAGGGAACAACACGAGAATTGGTATTCCTACCGCTTGAGAAGTCAAATGTGCAACAAGGTCCTTGAAAATATACTGATACTAAACCTCCAAAGTTTGAAAGTCTGGAGAACATCCTCTATAACTTTAATCCCAATTTCAAGGTTTGAGGTCATTGACTCTAAAGGACAAAATGATATGGGTTCACCCGAGACTTTGAAGTTTGAAAGTTTGAAAGTTTGGGTTTGTCAATTAATTGGTGATTCCAAACTTCGAATTTCAGGATCACAGGGACCATAGGGATAATTTGGTAAGAGCTTCTCTGACTCACCAAAGTGCATTGTTCTGAAGTTTCGAAGGATGGGTTTCTCATATGGTGATTCTAGATTTTGGGGTCCGGGGTTTTAGCCTTAGGCATACCAAAATGGGATAAGCAATAATAGACCCCCAAATTCTAAAAGTCTAGAGAACTATCTCTATAAAGTCACTCTGGATTTTGGGATTCGACGATCATGACTGTTGGCTGTAAAATGGCAAAGGTTTCTTTAGGACCTCAAATTCCAAAATTTCGGAGTTCTAAAGTGAACTCCATAAAGGCTTTCAATCATCTAGACACTAGGATTTTGGGACTCCAAAGAGTGGTGAACACCATTTCTTGTGATTATCAATGACTCTGGAGTCCAAGACTTTGAAGTCAAGGGGAATTTTCCATACTTAGATTATTTTGTTTAGATATAGGCTGATCAAAACTTCTTCCCTCAAAGGCTAAATGATGCAAAAACCTACAAGAGAGTTTTCGACTTACGAAGCTAGGGAAAAGTGGTATGCATAGGAAAAGAAAAATTAACATGAAAAGAAAACAAATTGCGAGTGGGGATAGGGAAAAATGATCGACTAATTAGGGCCTCTCTACCAAATGCCTTCAAGGAATCAACTTAATACCACACAAAAATTACAGGAGAAAGAAAGAAAAACCTAAAACATAGAGGAAAGAAGAAAACACTAGCTCAAGGAAAACACAAAAAACACAAAATCAACACCCCAAACCTTCACAGTCTAGGGAGAAAGCAGTTTGAAAAATCTTGTGCACTTGATTTCTTAAAGGCAAGACGGGTTGCAAGTCTTGCATTGAAACTTTATAACTACACAAATGAGCTCCTTCTTTCTTAAATATCCTTGAAACAAGGTGCAATAAACACACCACCAACCAAGGCTTTGGATTCCAAGGCTTTGAAGTGCTAGACAAATCAGAGTAGGATTTTGGGATTCCATGATTCAGGAACCCGGGACTTTGAAAGGCAACAAACAAGGAGGAATCCTAGAGAGCATGGTTCTGAAGGAAACCTTCATCACCCCAGATTCTGGGACTTTGAAATAACATTAAGAAAAAAAGGAAAGAAGGAAATCAAAACCAAAGAAACAAGAAAAGAAAGAAGGAAAAGAGGACAAAAGAAAAGGGGACCCGAATTTTCCAAAGTAAAATGTAAGGTTAAGTATGTAGGGCATAATAAGTCCACTCTCTCAAGTTGATTCCATAGTAAGTGAATTTAACTCCAATTTTTTAATCTTTTCCTCATCTATCCATATATATTCCTATGAAATTCAAAAAATGACATCATTAATTCATCATTTTCAACAATAAAAACTTTATGTGAGTTGGCTCTATCAAAATCCATTATCAAATCATTGCAACAAGCTTGAGCATGAAGTTTGTAATGAACTCTAGTAAATAGTACTTTTGTTGTTAGCCTCTTTGTTCTTTCAACTCATTGTTTTCTATTTTTTATTTTTCAATGTATTTAGCTTCCATATCCACCATTTTTCCATCCTAAGCCAGCCTAAGTATACTTTTTAGATTAACCCCATCAAACTATCTAGATCACAAGATTTAATAAAACCATCCATATTCTCTTTCCTTTAACTTATGAATGAATTTTTAAAAATATAAAAAAAAAATACATAAATAAGAAAGACCAAAAAATTAAAAGCCAATAAAAATCTAGTAAGAAAAGAAGTGTCATTTCATGTCATCCTCTCACTAGGTTGGAAGTTACAAGAAAGTGAAAGAAATAAATGACTTAAAAAAATTTATGAGTAACCATAGTTATTACACTCAAGGAAAAATCTCAAGACCTCAAATGCCTCAAGAAAGTATATTTTAAAAAGAAACTTTTGTAATCCATCTTTATTATTCTCTAAGGTTCATAGAATTTAGCAACAATAACACCACTTATAGCTTACATAGATTACCCTTTCTAGATAAATATTATATATTGAGATAATTAATTGATAAATTACCCAAAACCCCATAATTTTGACACACCTAGCCTCATTGATCTTGTCCAATGAGCCCCCATGTTGGCTAGTCACCAACAAGGAACAACCCACAACTAATCAAATGAATGCACCAAACCATGTAGAGTGTTTCACCTTTCATCACATCTCATTATATACTTCCCCCACTAATACACTTAAAATTTACTGCAATTTATACTGATCAACCCACGATCACTTCCCATCTACGCCACAACATAAAATTTTACATCATATTGAAACTTCATCTAATTCCATCCACCTTAAATTTTGATTCACTTTGACCAATAAAGAAAGGATCCTCTATCTAATCCACCTGAAACAACTTTTTCATTTGTATCACAAATCAATCAATCATCACCACATAAATCCATACCATAACCAACACTTTATCAACTAACAAAAAATTCATCTCATACAACCCACAACTTTGACTACCAACAAGGACCAACATCTCAACTGCCATCATAACAATAATATCTTCCTCCTATAAATAAATTCCAATCTACCTATCAACAACCACCACCCCAAGAACAAAAAATCTTACCTTTGAACACAATTCAATCCACTTATCAATAACCACCATTACAAGAAGAGTAAATTACACCAAGAAAGACTATTTAATCCACTTTATTAAACAACCACAATGGCAAATAATATATTCCATCCATAAACATTTGTGTATAGATGGATATCATGATTTAGTAATTGTTTGATTGATCAAATGATTGGTTAAAAATAGAGTGATCAAGGAGGAGAGAACATCACAATGAACAGTTAGCAAAATTGCCATGGATCTCCTTTGATGGGACAATTAATATAGCCTTCCTACAAAGCTTGGAAAAGATGAATATATATCTCTTTTTCTTCATACATCAATTCATAATCTAGACACTAATAACTTGAAAGCCACAAAATTGAACTTAAACATCTAAGAAACATAAAGAATGAATAAAATTGTGTATTTTAGTGTTATTTATGCGTAAAAGCATAAACCTGTGTCACACTTTCATAAAGGAACTGGCCAACACAACTAAAATTGTTTAACTTTGATTACATAAAAGTGACAAATGTTTCTAAATTGAATTTTGAAATGTTGTAAACTAATCAAATGTAGAAATATTAATGAAATTTATGTCTCTTATTTTTTCAATTTTTTTGGGAAAAAAAATGATATTTTTTTGGGAAAAAAAATGATATTTTTTTTATAAATTCAAAGACATATTTTTCATTGCTGAAAAATCAGGGGTTCTAGTCTGCATCACAAAAAAAAAAAAAAAAACGAACTTTTTTTTTTTGATTTTTTTTTTTCCAAATAGAGAACATATATATGTAGTGTTAAAAAAAATTTAAATTTTGATGTATATTTTTCTCATAATAATATTTTTAAGTCAACATAGCTGAATTTAGTAGTTTCCATTCGACATCACCTTTTGTCTACTAAATTTATGCTTATCAAACAAATTAATTATACCCTTTTGGAGAATATTATCTCATCTAGTGAAAAAAAAAAAAAATTTAATATTTAATATCATTTGATATTTTTTTTAATTTCTAATCATCTTCTTTTTGAACTTTAAAAACCTACTCACAATGTTTAATTAAAAAAATAAAAATTAATCAAAATAATAAAAGAAATATATGTTTAGATTCCTGACTTCGAGCTCTACAAAAGGGTATTTTTTATTTTTGTAAAAAAATATTTTGCCTGAAGAAAAATTGAGCAGAAGTGAAAAGTTTCAGAAATACAGACAAAATAGGTGATTTGGCTACAACATAGGTGAGTCTGGCTGAACTATTTTGAATTTCTTTTGAAAAACACTAAAGTCAAGCGCACACAAATTGTGATAATGGCACCAATAGTCTGGTCAGACTGAGTTCGGTCGAACCCAGTCCGACCAAACTCTCGACGCCATGCTAGCGATATGGAGCGCCACGTGGCCAAGTGGTAGTCCGAACGAACTACCCCAAGTTAGCCCCAAGTGTGATACAACTTCATGCTCTTGCCCTTATTTGTTTTGGATGAATTCTTTTTAACTATTTTTTTATTTTGTAGAAACCTTGTCAATTGAAATTGTACTTTCGTTTATGAACCACATGGTTTCAATGAAACACTTTTTGATAGGAACTATATTGAATAAAACTGTTATTCTAGAAAAACCTTCGTTGGTAGAATGTCTTACATCAGTTTAGAATTTTAAACCTATATAAGATTATATAAATGATTATATAATTTAATTTAGGATTATGCTAGCCAAAAGTAAGCTGCGCATATATCAATACAATTAATGTGTTAAGGAAATAATGTAAAATATAATATATTTATGTTCAGAGTGCAACTACTAGGAAAAGGAATTGTGACAATGATGACTTGCAATTACAAACTAGTACAGAGATAATTTTCATTGAGGTAAATACTAGCTAATCTCTTTTTGGCGAAAGATAGTAAATTGCACAGCGGAGCTAGTAAAGTACTCTTCAAATTTACAATACTTTAGTAGTTGTAGTTGAAGGGGTCTCCCTATATCATTTATTATTTTAGCATCCACTGTATATTTGACCACTTGAAACTTTTTGGGTCATATTTCAAAGTTTATATACATATATCAAAAGAGTAAGAACTATAATAATTCATGAATTTCTTAGGTGATCAACTTATGTTGTATATGCCATTGACTTTTGATTGTTCAATTTAGATAAATAATCAACACAAATATATAGGTTAGTAGATTATTTGTCTAGAAAAAGTCACACAAAAATATTGTGATTAATTTTTCAACAACTATACCATAATCGACTCCAACTACTTAGCATAAGCTAGTTAACGCCTTCTTGAGATAGGGTAAAACATGCATTCAGCCATGGATCCTATAACATGTGCAATACATATAATTATTTTATAGTTACGTATTATGATATATGAATTGTCCACATACTTTTGTAAGGATTTGGTCATTCATAACTTTTTAATTGAATTATTGTGTGGAATTAAATCTATTTGAACTATTGATGTATTCAAATACAACATTGTGTCTCCCTTAATATTCTTAAGAATTCTATCTTTTTCATCATAATTATTTATATTCTTGTTGGTAATGTTTGATTCCTCAAAACAATTGGCACTACTACAATATTAAGGTCATAATCACATATATTATTAAATATTTATTTTGCTAGTTGTTTGGACTGGGTTTAAAAAGATAATCCTTACCTGTGAACACAATTCAATCCACTTATCAACAACCACTATTACAAGAAGAATACACACCACCAAGATAGAATTTCATCAATCCACTTATTACACAACCACGATCACAACAACAATACCTCCCACCCTTAAACTTGTGTGTATAGATGGATCCCATGATGGTTCGTTTGATCAAGTGATTGGTTAAATATAGAGAGATCAAGAAGGAGAGAATAGACAAAATTTTCATGCATCGCCTTTGGTATTTTTCACATTCAAAAGCTAGTTCCACTTCTTGAATCTCATCATTGTTTTAATGTTTAAAAATAACTTGAGTTAATACATAAATCTCAAACGTGGTGAACAAAATATTTGTAATTGTGGTCGGTGTCTTATAGCTAGATAATTTATGAATTTAATGTACTCATGATTAACATACCCTTCCTACAAAGCTTACAAAACAAGAATAGAGTGGTATTTTTTTTTCATCTATCGATTCATAATCTAGACACTATACAAGCCAAAATACAAACAATCGAACTTAAAACATTTAAGAAACCTAAGAATTGAATAAAATAGTTTCAACCAGACACTTTTCAATGGGAACTATTACAACTAAAAAATTTAATCTATAAGAAAATTTATTGGTAGAGCGTTTGACATAAGTTTAAAAATTCAAACCTATATAAAATAATATAAATGATTATACAATTTAATGTAGGATTATGCTAGCCAAACATAAGATATAGATTTATCTATACAATTAATCTGTTAAGGAAATATTGTAAAATATGATGTATTTATGTGTGTTAAGGAAATAACTATCAGTGAAATGAATTGTGACCATGATGAGTTGAATTATGAATTAGTATGGATACATGATTTTCATTCACGTAGATCCTAGCTTGCCTCTTTTAGGTGAAGGATAGTAAATTGCACAATGGAGCTAGTAAAGTAGTCTCCAAATTTACTATGCATTGGTGGTCATAGTCTTTGATAAAGATAAACGGGTTTTACATGGACCCAAAACTAAAAGTTTTACAAAAGTCGGCCATCAGCCAAACAGACATAAACCAATAGCAAAACAGGGGAGCACCCCAGAATAGTCACAAAAGAAAAAGAGACATAGACAACAAAAAAGAAAGTCACTCAATTAAGAGAGTGCACCAGCTCCTTGTTCTTCTGGATGGAAATCTTGTTGATTTCCTCCATCTCCTCCATAATGAATCTGGAGGTGCCCTTATTGTTGCTCTTGCTTCTGGTCTTGGAACAAGGGCCTATAGTTTTGTTTTTTCTAGCAGCCATGTCTTCACCTCTAAGATCTTTCTCAGGTTCACTATGAATGGATCTATAATCCGCAACCATGACATTGATCTTTTCGAGCCCCTCTATACTATTATTCATGGCTTCCTTGCTTATGTCGACCAGGTTCTTGAGGTTTTTCTTTATCTCCGCCATAGACTATTCTACCTTTTCAATTCTTTGTTCATGGTTGCATTTCATCACCTCGACATCTTGGGAGAGCTTCTGGGTCATAATCATGAGCTTCTCAGATTTGCTAGGCTGAGGCAAGGTTGTGAAGATATCAATAATCTCCTTTACCCCCACTTTGAGGGTATCAATTTCTCTCTCCACCCACTTCCAGCAGCTCTCCTGGCTTTTGATCACTTCCATCACCAGGTTCATCAGAGTACTATTCCTCTGTAACCCACTGTCCTCTTCTTTAGATACGGTCCCCTGCTTTTCCTTCAAGACGTTAATTGGAATGTCCAGTTTAATTTCCTAGTCTGAAGTCTTCGGACCATAGTCCTTAGCCGCAAGCTTCTTCTTTTTAGAAAGGGGCTCGGCCTTAGAAATTAGTTTGCTAGTAGATTTATATTTGTTGGCTGCCCATCTAGGGGGATTCTTATTGCTAAACATCCCAAGGATTACCATTATCTCACCTTCTTCCACTAGCTTATAATCAAGGTTGTCAAAAGGAATGGCACCCCCACTATCCTCCAAATCCATTTTCGAGTCAAAGACATCCTGAATATTAGTATGTTGACCTTTCTCAGATAGAGAGAGCACAACTTCAAGGGTCTTAGCGTACTCCATGATGAGAACAATAAGCCCTTCATGAAGAAAAGGATTATTTGAATTCTCCATATGTTTTTCAAGACTATTCTCTAAAGAGGAGGCCAGATAGAAAGGAATAGAAATGATTTTACCATGCCTAAAATGATTCAAAATGGTAAAATGGTAGGAAAATATATTGGCATATCTGCCATCGAGCGTAATATACCTCATGATGAACTCAGCCATTTCTGCCCAGGGAGCCATAAGATCTTTCCTATTATAGCCACCATCAGCCATTTTGTTAACTCTTGAGCGCTACTTGTCTTTTTCGAAAAAAATCATCAAGTCCTCCCCAATTTTCCTGTCTTTATAGAACCTTCTACCATTCATCGCCAGACCAGTAACCGTTCCCACCAGGGTTACATCCAGCTAGTACTCAACACCATAAGCCCTTAGGACCCCTTTCTTCCACCCATTGATAAAGGATTTTGTGAGTAGAGGAAAAGGGCCATGAAGTCTTTCCAAGAAGGGGACAATTCCCCCATCAATGATTTCCTGCCACACCTCCTTGTTTTTCTTCCATTTCTCATAAGTAGATGGTTCTTGCCTGTTCTTCTCCCCACCCATAATGAGCCAGTAGCGAGAAATGGGCCACATCAGAGAAGTCTCCGAACAGTTGCAGGAAATGGGCCACACCAGAAAAGTCTTCGAACAGTAGCAGAAAATGGGCCACACAATTAGATAGAAAATCCAGGTACAAGGGAAGTTTCTAGATCTTCGGTTAGGGAAAACAAAAAGGATCTATTTCCCCAACAACTCAATCAAATCATGATTAAAGATCATTGATTAACGCAAGTGGGTGGAATCATCACAAGCCAGATTGCACAGGTTTTTTGTGAATGAATCCCTACTACTCCACCATTTAGCTGCCACGTAGCCCACTGCCATATTGGCCTGTAGATCTACTGCTTTGTTGCCTTCTCGAAATACGTGCAAAATTTGAATTCTTCCAACTCATTTATTATATCCCAACAATCCTTGATCAGATTAGCAATCGTCCGGCTAGGATCTGTGCGCCCATTCAGACAATTGACAGTGTTTAGTGAGTCTGACTCAAGCCAGACTTTTCTAAAGCCTTCTCTTTTAGCCATGTGTAACCCAATGTGGGCAACGCTGGCCTCCGCACAGTGGTTGGAGAGGTCTCTTTATACCATTTATTATTTTAAAATTCATAGTATATTTGACCACTTCAAACTTTTTTTTAGGTCATATTTCAGAATGCGTATATATATCATGAGTAAGAACTATAATAATTCTTGACTTTCTTAAGTGATGATCTTATCATGTATATGTCATTAACTCTTGATTGTTCAATTGAGATAAATAATCAACACAAATATATAATTTATTAGATTATTTATTTGGAGAAGGTCACAAAAAAATATTGTCACTAATTTTTCAACCACTCTATCATTATCAAATCCAACCACTTATTTTTCTTCAAGATTTGATCATTCATAAGCTTTGAATTGAACTATTGTATGGAATTAAATATGTTCAAACTATTGATGCATTCAAATACAACATTCTTCCCTGATTAGTGTTCTTAAGAATCCTATATTTTTCATCACAATAATCTATATTCTTGTTGGAAATGCTTGACATCTCAAAATAATTGAGACTACAAGCTTCTTAAGATCATATTCACATGTATTATTAATTGAATATTTTTGGGAGGATTTTGGATCGGATATAAAAAGCTAACCCTTCCTCTAATAGCTAATGGTAGCATGTCATTCACCAAATTTAAATATGCTTTAAGAACTTCTAAATTTTTTTGTTTCCTTTTTTTCTAATGTCTTTATACCTACCTTAGACAGCGTCATGAATATTTAAAGATTACATGCTTGAAGCTCATTGAATCGTAAATGTTTAAATCTAGCATCATTGATATATTAGATATGATAATAGAAAAAACCTTTTGTGTAGAGATGGGTCCCATTATTGAATGATGGGTTGATTCATGCAACAATTTACGAAAAATTTATCAACCTAAAGAAACATTCCAAGCTTTGTACAGCATAAAGAGACATTCCGTTGTATAAGAGGAATTTATCAATAGAAAGTGCATTTAAAAAAAAAAACTTGTAGCGATACGATGAACTAGAGAGAAATGAATTGAAAGCTGTTGCAGGTGGCATAAGGAATACTTTTGGGTTGCTTCAAATGCATTCGCCGTCTTGTAAATGAGACGCTTCAATAGTAAAATACTCTTGCACGCCTCGAGAATCTCAGCGCCTTCGTAGGGGACGCTTGGATTGAAATCGTTTCACAATTTTTTATTAATTTGGGGGTTGGCTGAGTTGAAATGGGTGACAAATCAAACCAGAAAACCAAGCGGATAGGGGCGTTGATAAAGTTCCACGTTCCATCGTGCATAGGGATAACGTGGAAGCAGCATGGATTACGAGGATGGGAGTCCCGTTATGAAGAAGCAATAGAATGGAGTGGCCATAAAAGCAGAGGATGGGATTCATTTGATGCAAGAGCAGTAGCAGAGACTCATAGCAATACTTGTGTCGAAATGACTGCAAAGATGTTGATCGCGGCAATTTGCATGGTGGCGCTGCTTAGTACAAACGACGTGCTTGCACAGGGGAAGGGAAAGAGAAACAAGAAAGTGAAATGTAATGAGTACGGGTACAGGAAGAGCTGCTATGGATACGAGCAATACTGTCCGGACGAGTGTGCGTATGGGTGCGTGATGGACTGCAAAAGTTGCAAGGCTGTTTGCCGTAAGTAGGCCTATCTATCGATAATTTTATTTGTTTTTTTTATAATTTATGGAGAGTAACAAGTTTGGGTCATGTGTGCTGTGCAACTGCAGCGTGCAATAAGCCCGGAGGCGTGTGCCAGGATCCTCGATTCATAGGAGGAGATGGCATCATGTTCTATTTCCACGGTAAGAAAGACCAGAACTTCTGTTTGGTGTCGGACTCAGATCTGCACATCAATGCTCACTTCATCGGCAAGAGAGGTGAGGGAATGGGAAGAGACTTCACGTGGGTGCAGTCCATTGGAGTGCTCTTCGGCGGCAACCACCAGCTGTTCCTGGGAGCCAACAAGGTGCCCTTCTGGGACGATTCCCTTGACCAACTGGCCATTGCTTTGGACGGCAAAACGATCCAACTTCCTAACCAGGAGGGTGCCACGCTTTCCCTCTCTCCCTTCAATATGACAATCGTTCGATCTGACACCGCTAATGCTGTGACGGTTGAAGTGGAGAACAAGTTTATGATTACAGCTCGCGTTGTGCCCATCACTCCCGAGGAGTCTCGAGTCCACAACTACGGAATCACCTCCGAGTCCGACCACTCCTTTGCCCATCTGGAGCTGAGCTTCAAGTTCTACTCTCTCAGCCCCCGTGTAACCGGCGTGCTTGGGCAGACATACGGAGCAGAGTACAGGAGCCCCATTAACTTGGGCGCCGCCATGCCCGTGGTGGGAGGTGAGGCCGATTATGTGACCACCAATCTCTTTGCCACTGACTGCAAAGTTGCCCGATTCGGCTCACCCAACAACGACATCAACACCAACGATTTCTCCATCCTCGACCTCAACTTTGCAGGGAGACCCGGTGGCCGCGGCATGGTTTGCCGGAGATAGAGATCTGCACTAACAAACAATAATACATCGCCACCACAGCCACTGCCACCAATATTTATGTTTATGTTTATGCTCTGTGCATGCTTAATTTCGTTTTCTATGTATTACGGCCAATGGCCACCAAATAATTCCCACTGCCATTTTCAACTTCTAATTAAATCCATGTCTTTGCGTCGCATTCCATAAATACTTTGACATCGTTCATGCATCTGTTCAATTCTTTCTGAATCTTTTTTTTTTAAATATTAACAATTTTCCATCCAATTTTATTTTCATTGCCACTATAAACCCGCCATGATCTTGCATTCATTTAGATCATCCTTACTCCAATAATTTAATATTTATACCCTCAATTAAGTATATCTGATCTATCATTATATGAAGAGTTCTTCTTGGTGAATATACTCAAAAAGTGGGTAACTATTAATTTTCCCTCTTACTCATTTATCTCGTCCTTCAGAGATTACGTGAATCTCTCATTAAAGAATGAATCATTAAATTTATTCACTCCCATTGGTACTTTGACTCTCATTGGCACCTAGACTTCATTGGTACTTAGTCACATCGTCTACATAATAATTCAAGCTAGATCTATAATAAGACCCCAATAAAAAAAATAAAACGCTTTTTGCTTTCATAAAGACTTTCAAACAAGATTGTTATTAAATAAAATCAAGAGCTTGATAACCTACCGATAATGGAGTAATAATGAACAGAGTATAATGTTGACTATAATTCTTATTTTAATCATTGCCCATAAATCATATGACTGTGTCAATAAAAAAGATCAAGTGTGTGAATCTAAAGGTTCATGTTATTATCATAGATAAAGGGCTAGAGATTTGAAATTAAGTATGAAATCATAATTTGTATCGCACATAGTATAAGATGTTTTCTTGTAAGAGTTACACAATAGACTCAAACAATTAGGATCACCTACAATCCAAAAATAGCTTTCAACAAGAGAGTAGAATAGCTGAATACTTGATTAGATGATGCAAAAATGATACAATGATTATTCATAAATCACATGAGAGGCCTTGATTAGACCTGTTTGGCAAACCAATGAGTTTGTAAATGAACACTTTGGTCAAAACACAACCTTTCCAAACTATCATCATTTTCCTCTTTGATGAGTCTCTTCCTTTCGCACTATGCCATTCAAAAATTACTCCATCAGCTATTCCATGGACACCATGACATTATTTAAGACTTAACATTGATCAATGGTCTAGTAGAACTTCCTATCCAAACCAATGGCATCTTTGTTTCGTATACCATCATAGGTGTAAATGACTTAACTCGTCAATGGATTAGGTATCATAAGATACCACTACATAGCCTTAGGGTCCTTGAATTTAATACATTTACAATATTTATTTCACCATATTAAAGGATGAATCATTAAATTTATTCTCTCCCATTATACATGTTGGGCCTACTCGTACCAAAGCATAAGAATTTTTATGCTCGTTATTAATAATATGGACCACCTCAATTCATTGGATGTAACTTCAACACCTTCCAAATGTCTAGTCACACCATGTAAATGATAATTTTCAAGCCAGAGCTATAACAAAAGTACAATAAAGAATAGAAAGGTTTTCTCTTTTATAAATGGGCCTTCAATTTAGATAGTTATTGAATCAAACCAAGGGCTTGATAACCTACCATTAATGGAGTACAATAATAAAGAGAGTAGAATATTGACTATAATGCTTATTTCGATCATTTTCCATAAATCTTATGATCATATCAGTAAAAAAAATCAATTGTATGAAGAAAGGAATGTCATTATCATAGATAGAGGGATAGAGATATAAAAGTAAGTATGAAACCATAATTTATCTCACAATGTATTAACATATTTTTTGTTAGAGTTATAAAATAGACTCAAGCAATTAGGATCACCTACAAACCAAAAATAGCCTTCAATAAGAGAGTAGCAAGAATCAATTACTTGATTAGATGACAAAAAGTAATCATGAAGAAGAATAAAAAGAGAAATTCGATGCAAGAAGTAATCATGAAGAAGAAAATTTTAAACTAAGAGACCACATCATTTGAGGAATTACAAGAGGAAGTTTTTTACTCTATTAGGTACAACCTATTTAGATTTAGAGGAGTATTTCAAGGTAAGAGTGACATTTTATTGATAGTGAGAAAACACACAACTTCATTGGCGATGGTTTAGCAGCCAAGAGAGGGATTGAGGTGTAGTATTTTGAAGAATCTAATATTACAATTGTATTTATAGATTTACTATTATATGAACCAAATAGATAACACAATTGAGTATCACATTAGGCAACCATAGGATGATGAATGGATTTTATTCTTTTGGGATTAGAGACATGCATGTAGTTTTGGGTGCATAATGGTTGTACACTCTCTAGGGAAGTATCCTCAATAAATTTCAACAATGAAATTGAAATTCAAGGAAGCAGGTTAAAAGGTAGTATTCCAGGGTATGTTCAATCAATTTCCCAAGGTAGTTACTTCAAACAAAATGTACACTACTTTCTATCATGGCGGGGCTATTTTATTCATTTGTAATTACTGTGTAAGTTTCTCTATATTCACGCCTTTGTGGTTGTCGTGTTCAACCCTGTGTTCTGGATTAATTTGGTATTGTGAATTTGAGTCTAGTTGGTCTACATATTTTGATATATGTTCCTAAGTTAAATAAGCCTTTTTTATCTCTCTGTTGTATGTCCAATATTCCTGAGTGTGTGTCAAGCTCGTCAAAGGGTTGTGTCAATATTTTAATTATTATTTGCTATTTTGATAAAATCCCTATGATTTACTTTGCATTGTTTCCCTATCTGTATGAGTTTGGTATTTTTCAATAGTCTTGTTGATTTTTTCAATTTAATCGTAATCTTTACTTGTATCTTCTGAGTCTTTTCTGTTCTGAGTCTTTTCTATGAATGCGTTATTTTAACGAATGTGCCAATGTTTGTGTTGAATGTGCTAATACTTATCATATATGTGCTATGGTGGGCAATGGAAGTGCTATTACACTTGTTATATGTGCTAATTTATCTGTTAAAAGCATTGAAAGTATTGATAAATGTGTTGAAACATCAAATGAAACCATTGTAACATTTTGCAAATGCGCTGCATTGCTCGATGTATGTGCTAAACTTCTTTGTCTATTGTGTTTTGCTGATTTTAGTTTTCTCGATTCTCTTTTCTAATTTAGTTATTGTACCAGAGGCATTTGTTGGTAATCTTGGTTTTTCCAGAGTTGGTGTTGCTCAGTTTTTAGTTGTTTATTTATTCTATGGCTCCAACAAGTTGATGTGCCCTATTGTGTAGGATTGAATTTGCATATGGCTGAGCATGGGGAAAACTTATCCTTTCTCTTGTGATTGATTATTGAGGCTCTTGGTTATTTGATGATGTTGGCATTATGGCTTATGTTTTTTTTATTTTGAGTTCATGTCTTCGTGTATGTAAATGATTCTTATAGAATGCATTTGTATGAGCCTCTTGTGTTGATGTATGTGTATACCCTAAGGTCTTGGAACATGGTTAGGGGGAGTGGGCTTTCATGTGTTGACCAGGTTCATCTGGGAATAGGCCACCAAGTGGCTCCTTGTAAGGAAGCTTGACGGTCTAGACTTCCTGGGGCTCATGAAAGTTTTCCTTATTTAATCAAGTGATAGCCTTAATAATTAATTAGATAGTTTGGATATTTAGGATTCATTCAATCAAGATAATGAGTAGTGTTTGGGCCCCAATGTTGAGTCCCAAGGAGGATGTGTTGGTAATATGCCTCGATTTCTCTTGACCAGTGTTCGGGTTGATCGGTGTAACTTACCCCGATGGAACCCTCTTCTTGTGATCGGCTATTGGGTGAGCAAGTTGAGTAGATCTGATAGTGGCGTGAAAAGATCCAACGGTTGTCGCTATACCACGATGGGAAGATGACCGAAATGTTATCCCTCGCGACATGGCGACTAAGTGATGAGTCCCAGCAAGAGAGCACTCAAGCGAACTTAACTAGTGAGCAAGTCTAGGATGATCGGAAGGCAATCAAGGTTGATCCAACGGTGATCGTTAGGTCATAATGGGAAACTGCTCATTGGAATATCCCTCCTGACATGGCGACCAAGTGGTGGGACCCGACAGGTGAACGGCTCAGGTGAGTTACGATGGTCGCTAGGTCACGATGGGAAATTGCTCGTGAGACTTTCCATCACGACCCAACAATAAAGAAGAATTTTGGGCGAATAGTGAGGTCGTGCTAAGATGTTAGAGCAGGGACCCGAAACCAATTAGGGGGTGCCACGTGGCGGAGCACAGAGAGAAAGATCGGACGTTTGGGATAGCTGATTATTTGTCTTCCCGATACCTGATGGAATCACCTTTGGCGATCAGGTTGATGTCGCCTAGACCAAAGACTAGTAGGCAAACATTTGGAATGTTTCTGTCGACGTATTTGAATACGAAGTGACCTGTCTTTCGGATGAATGTGGGATAATATATGTATTCCACAAATTCATTAATGAACAGGTTGTTACTGGACGGTTATGCTCCAAGGCTGATTGATTTGGCAAATGGCGGTTGCCAAAGATGTAACCGACAATCAGATGGGTGTGCCTAAATACTGTGGTGGTAGCAAAAGAGAAGTGAGGGAAGTTGTAGAAGTCGAGTCGGGTAGAGGTATTTGCATGTTGTGTGAACAGAGTTCTGAGAACAGAGTCCATAAAAGAGGATCTGAGTACTTTCTTATAACCGTGTTGTTTACTAAATAAAGGGATCTCCTTTTTGGTGGTGGGTTTTTTACCCGTAAGGTTTTTCCCACGTGATGTCTTTCTCTGGTGCTATTCTTTCTGGTTAATCTTAATCTTCTGTCTATGTTTTATCTTAATGTATTGCAAACTCAAATTAAAATACTTCCTTTTTTGAAAATCCCCTTAGAATTGACGTTAGGAAAGCGTTTTTCGCACAGTGCTTTCCTTAGAAGTGGTATCAAAGCCATTTAGTTATGTTATCCTTGTCGGGTAGGGCTATTTGGTGTCAATTCTATTTTCAGTGGGAGTCTGACAAAGTATTTTGTTTGCAGATTGTGATGGAGAACAACTCTAGATGAGTTAAGATCGAGAAGTTCAACGGTTCAAACTTTGAGTTATGGAAACTCAAGATGGCAGATTTGCTAGTTGATCGAGATCTGTGGTTTGCTGTGTTTGGACAAAAACCTTTAGGCATCAGGCAAGAAGACTGGGATCTTGCAGATAGAAAAGCCAAAGGATTGATTAGACTCTGTTTAGCAGACTTTGTTCTGTTAAATGTTCATGAGGAAAAGACTACACATTTTATGTGGAAGAAACTTGGAGATATCTATCAGGGGAAATCTTTGGTAAACAAGTTGTTCTTGAGGAAGAAGTTTTATTCCTTGAAGATGGACGAGGTTACATCTATTGTAGATCATTTGAATGTTTTCAACATGATGGTTTCTCAGATAACTTTCATGGGAGTCAAGATTGATGACGAGGATCGATGTATTCTTTTGTTGTGTTCTCTGCCTGACAGATGGGATCATCTGGTAATGGTCATTGGAAGCACAACAGCCACTTTCAAGATGGAAGAAGTGGTTGCTTTGTTGCTGTCAGAAGAAACATGAAGGAAATCTTTTGAGATGGTCAAGGAGGCCCTTGATGTTCATGGCAAGACAGAGGACAAGAAGTCTAAATCCAAGCCAGGGGAAAGTTTTGCTCCTGAAAAGAAGTCCAAAGTGAAGTGTTGGAACTGTGGGCAGGTTGGTCACATTCGAAAGGATTGCAAAGAGAAGAAGAAGAGAGGAAACAAGAGTTCTTCAGATTCTTTGTCTTGTGCATCCTCATAGAATGAGCATGGAGATGCCTTCTAAGCTATTTTGGCAAGACAAACATCTAGTGGTGTCTGGTTCTGTCATGATGCCATGTAAGACTAGGTACCATGGGTCTTTGGCAGTGATGCATATTCATCATTTGATGGTGGATGATCTTCATGTGACTGAAGATGCTAACATCTTGAGGATTCATAAGTCCTTGGTAGAGATGTTGTTATATTATGTCTAGGTACACTCTTAAGATGCATTTAGAGTTTTTTGGCATAGTATGGTTATGTTCATACAAAGCATGTAATCTATTTGGATGAGATGTTTTAGATCATGTGTGTCATGTTTATGTTCCTGATTCTGCAGTTGGAACTTTGACATTGATCTTTGGTTTTGTTTCTATATTTTGAGTACATTGATCATATTGTTTGATACTTCATGATAATGTGGTTATGCATTTAGAGGTTGGCATGTGTTGATCAGTTATAGGGTGCTCATGGATACATGAAAATAGAGATGGTGTTATCTTTCTCTTGTGGCTAGAGATGTATGTGTTGGAATGATTAATAGGTCCAATTGAGATGCATTCATCTGTTATAACACAGTTGACATTTTAGAGTTAGGTGTAGAAGGGCATGATACAAGGTGTTGTGAAGACTTGCTTGCAGGTTCTTTGTTTCTAGTTAGTATTGAGAAAGCTCTTGGTGTAGACACCTAAAATTGTCCAGTCTAATTAAATAAATATTTTATTTATTTAATTATCTAAGCCTAATTCTTCTATTAATTAAATAAATCCTTATTTATTTAATTAATTCATTTATCCTCTTCTAGCCTTATTTCTCATTTAAATAAATACATTTATTTATTTAAATTATCATTTTCCTAAATTAAATAAATATTCTTATTTATTTAATTATCCTACTTCTTCTATTAATTAAATAAATCTTTATTTATTTAATTAATTCATTAGCCTTTTCTACCCATGACACATGTCATTCATCTCTTAATTCATACACTACCTACCCCTTGCATTATTTTATTATTTCTTTTACCTACCCTCTAATCATAGCCGACCTCCTTTTACACCTCTCAATCTTATCCCTCCATTTCTTATTGTGTCTTCTATATAAGGAGATGCTTCCCTCATTTTCAAACGCTAATGAGCTAACTACTTGATCAATTGACTACACTACGATCCTACTTGCAACCACATTCCGTTCTTTGTTGAGCTCTTGTGCACATAAAATCTGAGAGCAAATATATCAAGCAAGATCAATGGAGATAGGAAGAATGGAGATCAAAACCCTATTGGACATGTGATGGTATAATCTTTGTGATTTCATGTGATTTGCATTGTCTTAGGTAATCTTCATATGTTATGGTGGATCTTCGTTGATTGTTAGGCTAGGGTTTTGTGGTTGAATTCATTTAGCCTTTTAATATTGTTATTATTGTTATCCATTTTCACCATATACATTTTGGAACGCCCCGTGGGACATGGATTTTTCTTAGATCTATGTTTTTTACAGATTTTTCTAACCCTATATTGCTATTTTGTAAAACAATTTGGAGAATAACCCTGTGCAGCTAGGGTTTTGGACACAAAATCAAGATCTTGGAGAGATTCAATCATATCTCATAAACGGATTGGAAATTTTGCACCAAATTTTGTTTGTAGGTTGAAGAAAGTATCAGGAGCTCTCAATCCAAAATTCAAAATTTTTGAAGTACATTTTCATTTTCTATTAATTTTTTATGATTTTTCATTAAAAAATTAATTTTGAGAGCAAATGAGAGAATTTTTTGGATTTTCTTATATTTTTGGAAATCTCTCATAATTATACATAGGATCTATTCTTTGTGAATTTAATTTTGATGCAAAATTATTCTTCAAAAATTAGATCTTTGAAAATTAGGGTTTTGCAATATTTTACTCATATCTCACAAACAGCTTAGATTTGTTGCAGAAAATTTTTTGTGCAGGTTTGGGAGACCATCAAGACTCTCTAACAAAAATTTCAGATTTTTTGGATCGATTTTACATTTTATATGAATTTTTTATGATTTTTCATAAAAAATTAATTTTTGGAGCAAATTAGCAAATTTTTTGGATTTTCTTACATTTCTAGAAATCTCTTGAAATTTTACAGGTGGTCTTTTTTTTATGATGAATCAGATCTTTGAATTGGTCAACAAAACGCATTGTTGAAGGCCCTTATTTCACAAAGTCTTTTGGATCTAAAATTTACCTAACTTGTGTGCTTGCAGGAAGGGGTGATCATTTGAAACAATCCAAACTACTAATAAATCTTTGTTGTAGGTCCTTGGCAAGGGTTTTTGGATTTTTATTGTGTGCCTTGTTTTCATAGACTAGCAAACACTTCAATTGGTGCACTAAAATTGAATCATTGTCTTTTGTGTCTTGAGCAATAGGCTCTTTTGTTTAATCTTTAGAGGGTCTGTCTTCCCGTGTGGTCATTAGGACTACTAGTGAGAAGAGAACGACCCAAGTGGTAGCGAGGAAAACCCACCTCTTCCGAACCACTATAAACAACTGTATTCATGGTGAAAACTATGGATAACGTGTGCTGATTAGTTCATACCGACACTATGTCTCCCCATAAACCCGTTTGATCAAATTTATTTGATCATTTGTAGGGCGTAACCCCTACCGACTGGGAGCCTTCTGTATTTACAAAGCTGAAAGTGCCGCATGTATGGCCACACGAGCAGATGCCCTTACTAGCACCTTTTTGTTTTAGAAGCCCAAATCCTTCTAGTTGTTGGGGCAGGAGGTCGAACCTCTGGTAGCGGCCCACACACATACAGTTCTTAGTAGAGATACAAAGTTCACCACGGGGAGTTTTCATGGGGACTGATGCTTGGCTGACCCGAGAAGTGAGTGTTGAGGGTGGAGCCAATGAGGTCAAGCATCTAAGTATCCGCTCTGAATAGCGTAGCCTCGGGGGTAAAACCCCATGTGGGATCAACAACTATTGTCTTGGCCAGCCATAAGAATTGTGCTTGACTTATGTTAAACATTCAAAACATTCAAGACCAAATAGCAAAACATTGTGTCTTTTGTGTCTTCAAGTGTATGCAAAACATTTTTACATCAAACAACACACTTTTCTTGGAGTCGTTTTGAGTCTAAACACTTGCAAACATTGGGTCTTCATCAACACTGTGTCCTCTTGTCACGAAAAACAGTCAAACAGTCAGATTAGGTCACAACAAAACAACTTCACAGATTGGAAAAATTGCACAAAATTTGCAGAAACGCATCTGTGTCGGGCATAATAGCATCTGTGTTGTCTAGCCGCGTCTGTGAAGGACAGAATCGTGTCTGTGTTCCAATAGTCAACATTGCATTTGGCAAACAAAAAATCTCAGAAGCACGTCTGTGTTAAACAGAGCAGCGTCTGTGTCGGGAAACCGCGTCTGTGAAGTATACAGGCACGTCTGTGTCCAGAATTGAAAAATTGTTACAGTCCAGCAAACATAAACAAAAAAATCTCAGAAGCGCATCTGTGTTAAACAGAGCAACGCCTGTGTCAGGAAACTACATCTGTGGAGTATACAGGCGCGTCTGTGTCCAGAATTGAAAAACTGTTACAGTCCAGCAAACAAACACAGTCAGTTTCAAAATTCTTGAGCTTCCTAGGTCATTTCTCCAAGGTTTCATTTAGCATTCAACCTGTCTTTGGGTCTCACAAAGTCCATCATTTCTTTACATCTCATTACATTCACAATTGTCTAAACTTGAGTCAAAAGGTCACTTGCTTGTCCTCATCATACTTTGTCAAAACACTACATACAACAACACTTTGCTAAGTGGTCCCTCATCAAGGTTTCTTGCCTTTGGGTCTCATTTGGTCTTACTTAGAGTCAAGGTCAACTTACCTCATCAAGAGAAACTATCCTCTCTTTAGAAGTCACACCTACTCTACTACATACATACTTGGTCTTACACTTTGGACATTGCAAGTACACTTCAGACTCATTTACATTCTATTCAACTCTTGGTCTTCCATACTCTTTCCATTTTTCATCTAGTCTCACACATCTTGGTCAATACCTAGTTCATGGTTGAAACCCATCTTCAAATATCTAGGAGAGAAACTAAAGAGGCTCAAGAGTCCGCAAACATGAGTTCTTATGAGTATGACAATGATATCTTTTTCAATTCTGATCATACTACATTACCTGACATGGATGTCTATAGAAACATTCCAAATGTTGAGAACATGGACACTATAAACAACAATGCTACACACAATGACAATGTGGACAACTTTTCAGTACATTCAGTAGATGTGGAAGAATCCATTATGAATCCCCATTTCAATCAATTGGTTGAGGAAATAATGAGGAGGGATAGACAATACTTCTTACAAATGATGGCACAAAGTGGAGCCAAGATACCTCATGATTTTGACATGTCTCAAATAATGGAACATAGACCTTTGCAACAACCTCACTCCAATATGGATCAAAGGAGACCTAATAGTGGAGGAAATAGAGGACCACATATGGTACCTGAATCACCATCAGCTTTGCTTTAAAAACCAGAGGTCCCACATACACACGGTCAAACATATGATACTTATCTTCGTAGACCATTATGGAAGTCTTATGCAGACAAATATGCTCAATCACATACTAATGCTAAGGATCAACCACCAAAACAATTGGATATTCAAAGGCATGCTCAAAATTTGGACACAAGGAAACCTCATGTCAAATTTGGGGGCAACACAATGGAACATGACATGCCTGTAGAGTATGGTATACATGCACAAAATAGATATGGTGTTCCTAAAAATGAATCTATACCAAGTGGTCCATATACGCAGCATCATTACAGACCTCCTCCATATGAACATGTGTATGATCAATATCATCCATATATGCAACATGCTCCTCCTCCAATTGGTGCCTCAAGCATGGGGTATGGTCCAAGAAGTCGATCTCCACCTAAGAGCAGTTTGGAACAACAAATCAGGGACTTACAAAAGAAAATGGAGGACATAAATACACCGAAGCCAACATGCACAATGAGAGACATATGTCCTTATCCATTTGACAAGAGCATTCCAATGCCTCCTTTTCCTACACACTTTGTGACGCCTAAATTTGATAAGTATAGAGGAAAAGGGGATCCTAAGGCACACATAAGACAATTTTTCACAGCTTGCATTGAGGTAGCAGCAGAAGAGACATATTTGATGAGATTATTCCCACAAAGTCTAGGTGATCAAGCTATGGAATGGTTCTCCCAACTTCCACCTAGAATTAAGTCATGGGGTGACCTAGCAGAGGCATTTATTCAACATTTCTCCTACAATATAGAGACAGACATATCAGTTACTACTTTGTGCAACACCAAGCAAAAAGAGGGAGAATCTTTTGCATCATTTTTACAAAGATGGAGAAATCTAGCCAGCAGATGCTCTTGTGAAATTCCACAAAAACAAATGGTAGAAATGTTCACACAAAATGTTAACAAAGACATTGGCTATGATCTAAGAAAAGCTTGTTTGTCCACCTTCAAGGGCGTCATTGAAAAAGGCTTAGCGACAGAAAAGGTCCTAATTGAACAAGGAGTCATTAAAATATTCAAGGAAAACAAAGATGACTTTAAAGGAAAAGACAAGTCAAGATTTTGGAATAAAAACAAGAACACAGTCAATGATGGTGTTGTTGATGCCAACACAGTGCGACCCAAATTCATTTTTTCTAGGATCAAGTTCTACAAACAATCAAGTGAATACTCAAACAACTTCTAGATCACGAAGGAAGTATACCCCATTGGGAGAACCACTTGAGTTAGTTTTCAAGAAGCTAGTGGCAAACAAGGTGATCACAATTCCAGATTTCCCACCATATGAACCAAAGGTCAAACCAAATTGGTGGAATGATGATGAGTATTGTGAATTTCATAAGAGCAAGGGTCATAAGACAGGAAATTGTCATCGACTGAAGAACATCATACAAGATCTCATTGATAGAGGTGATATTGAGATTGAGGGACATTCGTCTAATCAAGAACATGAGATGTTTAAGGAACCATTCCCAAAACATGACAAGGGAAAAGCTAAAGCCACAAAGGATCAAACCAACTATACCAGAGCATCCTATAACTATGATTCAACTATCAATCACATATCGATGGACAATTATGTCTCTACTATTATCATCAAGGACAAAGCGTCCGAGAATTCTACTCAGAGACCCGAGATTGTCCTAAAAGGTATTGGATCTTCTTCCGAACCTACCTCTGAATGTCATGTCACAACTCGTTGAGGTAAAATCACTTTGCAAGGTGCTCCAACTAAAAAAACCGCTTCTTCATCAACCAAACCTGAGTACGACCTTGTAGAACAGTTAGGGAAGACACCCACACTCATCTCCATCCTTGAGCTCTTACGCATATCCCCCGCACATAAAGCTATTCTTGACAAAATCTTGAGAGAAACTGTTGTTCCTACTGATCTAAACGTGGACCAGTTTCAAGCCATGGTGGGATACCTTTCCATTCCACACTCCCTTACATTCATAGAAGCTGATGATGCCTCTGTAAGTCAGCCACATAATGCACCTTTACACATTGAAGCCTTCATACACAAACATCGAATAAAACGAGTCCTGATAGATGGAGGAGCAGGTCTGAACATTTGTACATTGAGCACTATTAAACAATTGGGATATTCCGACAAAGCTGTGAATTCTACAAACAAAATTACCGTCAAGGCATATGATGATGAAGAGCGTTCATCCAAAGGCACAGTCACCTTACCTCTCAGAGTTGGGCCCATTACAAAGGATGTGGTTTTTCGGGTCCTTGATCTAGATCTCACATACAACATACTCTTGGGACGTCCTTGGATTCATGAGATGAGGGCAGTCCCATCTACATATCATCGATGTATCAAGTTCCCTCACAATGGAGTTGAAGTGACCATCAAAGCGGATCCAAATCCATTCATATATTGCAACAATCTGCAACCTCAATCAGAAATAACAATCCCAGTCAATCGAGAGGTTATTCCTTCATCAGCATATGTGGATCCAGAATCATTGAAAGCTTTTACATCAAAACAAGCAGAGATCAAAGAAAATTTCAAGTTTAAAGACATGGGATGTGGTGAGTATATATTTCATGTTGAGCAACTCCCACTATCTCCTAACATATTCAGTCAACATGAACAATCTACAAACAATTTGCAATGCCAAGGAATTGGGTATGAACCACCTAGTGTTGTGGCTACTAAGTCTGAATGCAAATCTCCTCTAGTGGTGCAAGCATCTCTTGATATCAATAGTCCTAAGAGTGGTTCCAACAAAGAATCTATTGAGCGTATCGCTAGCCCTCTCGAGAATTCACATAGCTTTACCATATCATCCACTCATTCCATTTCCACTCCACTTCCAGACTTGGATCAACAAGAATTGCAAAAGCCCTTACTCATTAGGGATCAAAAATCAAGCTTTGAAAAGAAAAATCTAAAAGTCAATAATAAAGAAAAGTCCTTTAGTCCAAATCAAAATCAAAAGCTATTGGACTCTGCAAAAATCAAGGTCAAGGATAAAAATCCAATGAAAGAAAAAGAGAAAGAGTTGATCTCTCCTAATATCAAAATAACTGGGGGCAAAAGTTGTAAAATTTTAAATCAAAAAGCATACTTGTTGATCCTAAGTCTCCATCATGCTATCCTACTTTCACTTCTTTTCACAATCATAAGCCTGCATTACTCATCCACGTGTTCCACACATCCATTCCCTTTTGGCGATACATCATGGACCTTTAATGGAGCTTCCTCAAGGGACTTTGTTATCAAGGATGCCCAAACTTCTTCAGGTGACACGCATATGGGCCTACGTAGTCCACATACTAGTAATTCTATCTCAGTTCCTTTATCAAGGAAGATAGTCACTTGAGTTACATATCATTCAGTCAAGGAACGTTGCAGCTACAATCATAAGATAAAGCCTCACACATTTCAGGTGGGTGACTTGGTTTTCAGAGAAAATCCTAAAAATCAACAAGACAGAGAGAAGAAGGGCAAGTTCGAACCAAACTGGCTTGGTCCCTACATCATTACAGCAACATATGGATCTGGGGCATATCAGCTCTCAACTACAGAAGGTGAACCTTTGGAGGATCCTATCAACAGCATGCACCTTCGCAGGTTTTACACATAGCTCTTTAGAGTATCCTAATTCAAAAATATACAAAAAAATCAAAAATTTCAAAAATACAAAAAAAAAAAATTTAAACAAAAAAATCATTACTTGGTGAAAACCTGGAAAACAGGCGCCTTGTGACACAAAAAACATTGAAAAATCAAAAAAAAGTAAAGAGAAATAATTTCGTCCAACGATGAAAACCACTTCGATGGCACCCTGGGCAAGTACCATGGTGAAAACTGGGTCACCAACGCCATGCGTAGAGACATTGCTCCTCCCTCCTTCAGGATTCTCTTTCATCATTTCACTTTGCACACACTCACAACCTATTCGTTCATAATAAACTTACCCATTCCCATCATGGCTTGTTATTGATCTACCCAAGATTGGTTAGCCATTCATAATAAACCATCCCTTTTCATCCCTTTCCATCCATAATAAACCAGATCCTATCTGTGGCGAAGGCAAAATCCTACGTCTAGTAATGGGAGTGGAACTGAGAACATCACATGTTTCGAGGAGTACAGTTTCTTCCAGCTTCCTTCAGTCTATCCGCGCACAATCCGCAATAAAGCAACATTTGCATCGCAAATCCGCAATAAAGTTTCATCTTCTCCACAATAAAGTATCAGTTTCATGGATTCAGTCAATTTCAGATGAGACAGCAGCAACAATGCGCTTCAACACATCAAATCTTTCAACAGACTCAGACAACATATGGTTCAAGTGCTATCTATCCTTTCTGTGAAAGTAAACATTGTGACCACAATCAAATAAGACTTCTACAAGTGACAAGAGACACTAAACTTGAGGACTACAGTGGGTGTTGGTGTCAAGTCTTGGTTTTCTTTTGATTTTATCTTTTTGGTGACATGTCTTTTAGCTTTTCCAGGATGTCTCTGACTAGAGATTCTATCTCCAGGATGTCTTTGACTAGAAAGGCGAGGATGGGGTATCGTCACCTATTTATATTTTCTGTCTGTGGATTGTCTCTTAGTAATGCTATGACTTGTCCAAGGATATGAGGACACTGTGAGTCTAGTATGAACTGGGGCATTCCTTGTTTGTGACTGTCTTATCTCCATGCAAACAGGTACAATGACTTTCTGGGTCAAACATATGCCTCGATTGTCATAACCTATTTTGCCATAATAAAGCTCAATGATGATAACGCACAAGAAGCTCTTTCACGTTCATATCTTCTGTCTTTCATCCCCCCTTTCTTGATTGACTTCCATCGTCCTTCTCGAGTCCGCATAGCCTGCTATCACATGACTGAGTATAATGACACACCAAAAATATTTGCATTTCATGTAGTTGCACCTACATTACCACATATAAGCATTTCATACATACATATAGATATCACAACTGCATCACATCCTGCACACAACACCTGTTAGCACAATAATCATTTATATTATCATATTCATCTACACTTCATACATTTACATTTGCATTGGCATAACATTTTAAAACATAAAAGAACAAAAATATTGCATTACATACATATTTGCATCCATAGCATAAAAGATACATCATAAGAACATCTCATCACATAGGTACACATGCATATAGCTACCGCAAAGATGAATAATCTCATATATATAATCAAAAGTGTCATGATACAATGATGTCAAAATCATATGGCTACAAAAGCACCCGCAGGTGTCTACAATACAAAAATGGTACAAAACTGATACATAGGGAGCCCTCTAAGGCTATGATGAACTCCCTCCCTCGGAGCCACCTAGCCTCAGTGGAATTTGAGCCCCTAAAGGACCCACCCCAGGATCATTCCTCCTGTCTCCTCTATCTGGTGGTGGTGGAGGACCCATAACCCCACCACTCGATGCCTGTCTCCTCCGGCTCCCTCCCGTAGTTGTCGCTATACGCGACAATCTATGGAAGCTCCTCTCCCGCTGATCTACTGGCACTACACCGTAGTAGAGGTCTCTCCAGTAGGCTATCTCCTCTCCTGCCCGCAGTACATAAGCGTATCCTGCCCCTATATCCTCAGCTGCCTGTCTCCCTGCCCTCAGTGCTGTCTCAGCCTCTGTGTAGCGGTGGATAGCCTGATCCCGCTCTCGCTCAGTATCCCTGAGCCTCGTCCTGAGCCGATCCCTCTCCCTCTCCAGCTCCTGGATCTCATCTGCCTGGCCCTGGCAGATCTCCCTCAAATCTAGCAGCTCGGCCTCCACCGGGTCATCCCCCTCTGCCTCTGCCTGTGGCTCCCCCTGTATAGGTGCCTACCCCTATGCCTGTACCTGTACCTGTACTGGTACCTATACTGGTACCTGTCTCTATCCCTGTCCCTGTGCCTATACCTATCCAGGACCCTGTGCTACTGGTACCTGTAGCGGCAATCCACCGCGACCCCTCACCACCCGAGCCTGCCTCTCCTCACTGCCCTCCCTCCGAGCTGCCACCCTCCTCTCTCCAACTGCTCCCCTCCTCCTCCATCGGCCTCGGCCCCCATCACCTCCACCATCATCATCATCTCCCCCCCCTATCTCCCTCCAGTGCCTCTCCAGGATCTATCAATCGTGGGAACGAATGCTCTGCCCAATAAGCTGTATACTCGGCATCCATGTTGGCGTCCTCGATCTCTAGCCACATGTCCCAGTAGAGGTATCATCTCCACCAACTATGTCACTGCCTAATCATACGACAGCAACGGCCCAAACTGTGCCTGATCTCTCACTGTGCGGGCATACATGCCTGAGCCCCGCAGCATCCTCTGAATCCGGCCAAACTATTGGCCAATCCTATCTACCAGCTGCCTCTCCAGCACATAGGGCATCTGCCCAATCAAATACCTACTCTGGAAGGTGTAGGGAAGCTCAACTGCATCATCCTCCCACTGCTTGCAACCCAGATATGGTCGCCATATGACCTCATCAATGTCATCAATCACCCGCCGCCAATGCTCTAGCCTGCCAATCCATGGCTGTGATGTGATCATATCATACAAATGCACAAAGCTGTGTCCATAACCTCTGCCCCTGAAGTGTATCGGTCGAGTAACCGACAGATGCTCCTAAGCCCATACCTGTAGCAAGGTAACTCCGCAACCCAATCCCACTGACCCATGATAAACAAACTGATGAAGCTCATAATACAAGTGGGCCAACACACATGGTCCCCAGGCATATCTGGTATGCTATGTCACCAGCGTCTCCAGTGCTCCTCCCCAGCCCACAGCCAAACCCCGTGTCGCCCTGTCCGGACACAGGAAACCACTGATAGCTCCTCCGATCACCGCCGGCAATGCTAACCCGGTGGCTATCATGGTGTCCCATGCGATGTGTCCTGCCCTCATCTCCAGTCCAGGGTCCTAGAATACTCGTCTAAGGGCATCCCTGTCTCTATCTCGATCGTACGGAATCAGCTCCCCATCAATCGGTATCCACATAATCCTATACACATCCTCCAGGGTGACTGTCATCTCACCCATCGGCAGATGAAACGTGCATGTCTCAGAGTGCCATCTCTCAGCCAACGCAATCAGCAAACCCATGTTCGCCCGAAACTCAGGCACATACAGCACATGTCTCAAACCCATCTCCTCAATGGCAGCTCTTTCCTCGAGTGACAACTCAGGTCGCAACCTCTGCGTCGACGGGAATCTCTCCCGTGACTCTAGCATTAGCAAATACTCCTGCAGTCAAACAACTCAATCATGTCAGTTATAGTGGCATTCACTATTTATCACAAAATGCTACTCGCTATCTAAATGCATATGGCTATCTACCCTAGTGACACTCACTGTTCATCACAAAGTGTTGCTATTTATCCTAGTGGTACTCCCTGTTCATCACAAAGTACTATGTGTGTGACACTCCCTGTTCATCACAAAGTGTTACTCACATTTGCACTCCCTGTTCATCACAAAGTGCTGCTCATATTTCAGTACTCCCTGTTCATCACAAAGTACTCTATCTTGGTACTCACTGTTCATCACAAAGTGCCTTGATCTATCCTAGTCTTCCTAGAGGACCTGCTTGAGTGTATCCTCTCAGCAGCTTATCCAATCGACAACGTATGTTCATCATAGAACTGCCGATTTGACCTAGAAGATGCAAATTCATACTTTTCCAACGCAAACGCGCTTACATGACATAAACTCGCTCAAAGACTGCATAGACGCGCCTGAACAACACAGACGCGCCTGCCTGACATAGACGTGCCTATGCTCTACATAGACGTGCCTAGTTGACATAGACGTGCCTTCTTGGCACAAACGCGCCTGAATAGCACAGACGCAGCCGCAATTGACGCAGACGCGGGTCCAGACATAGATGCGACTGGCATAAACACAGACGCGCCTAGCGAACACAGACGTGCTTGGCACCAACGCAGACGCGCCTAAACATTTTTTGACACTTTTTGGACCCTAGTCTAAGCGCATTTATTACCCTATTTGACATGCATTAATGACAAAATTAAATGTGTCAAAGTACGAGGAGGTTTGGTGGTACTTAGCGGCTCTCCTGCCTCTGCTGGTCTCTGGAATCGGCGAACGCGGTCGAATCTGTGAGTGAAAGCCATCGTTGCTGACTGCTGCTGCTCTATTCTCGCTCTGCAATATGCTCTTGTGGATGTGTAGATGACAATGAGGATGTATTTTCCCCTGTGGTCTATCTTATAGACTACCCCTAGCCTTCGTTTCCCGAGTCAGTCTTCTTTATCCCATGACTCTGTCACTTTATCCGGTCAATCCATTCTAGCCTTTCTTTCTTATCGAGAGATTGTCTGCGATCTTTCCAGACATTTTCATCCAATCTCTCGAGGGGGCATATCCTTCCCAATCCTGGGGCAATTCTGTATCAGTTCATCTTATCTTCTTTGAAACAACACGACAAGCCGCATTGTCTCAAAGAGGGGCAAAATGTAGACACCTAAAATTGTCCAGTCTAAATAAATAAATATTTTATTTATTTAATTATCTAAGCCTAATTCTTCTATTAATTAAATAAATCCTTATTTATTTAATTAATTCATTTATCCTCTTCTAGCCTTATTTCTCATTTAAATAAATACATTTATTTATTTAAATTATCATTTTCCTAAATTAAATAAATATTCTTATTTATTTAATTATCCTACTTCTTCTATTAATTAAATAAATCTTTATTTATTTAATTAATTCATTAGCCTTTTCTACCCATGACACATGTCATTCATCTCTTAATTCATACACTACCTACCCCTTTCATTATTTTATTATTTCTTTTACCTACCCTCTAATCATAGCCGACCTCCTTTTACACCTCTCAATCTTATCCCTCCATTTCTTATTGTGTCTTCTATATAAGGAGATGTTTCCCTCATTATCAAACGCTAATGAGCTAACTACTTGATCAATTGACTACACTACGATCCTACTTGCAACCACATTCCGTTCTTTTTTGAGCTCTTGTGCACATAAAATCTGAGAGAAAATATATCAAGCAAGATCAATGGAGATAGGAAGAATGGAGATCAAAACCCTATTGGACATGTGATGGTATAATCTTTGTGATTTCATGTGATTTGCATTGTCTTAGGTAATCTTCATATGTTATGGTGGATCTTTGTTGATTGTTAGGCTAGGGTTTTGTGGTTGAATTCATTTAGCCTTTCAATATTGTTATTATTGTTATCCATTTTCACCATATACACTTGGTACAAAGATTATTTCACTTCTATGAGATTTTGTAAATGGTTGACATTACCTGTGTAGTGGGAGCTCCTTGGTGTGTATTGCATGTGGAGCTTGAGATTGTGAGTAACAGGTTGTACATGTTAATGATCTCTTAAGGGTATGTGTACTTGGATGTGCTAGCACTTGTTGTGGGTGTTATTCTAGCTATGTCTGTAACAAATGTTTGTACATTCAGTTATTTTTTTTGGATCATGAGTTTTGTGTGCTCGAGAGACAGAGTTGTAATTTTCCTGGTGGATAGCTTCTATGTATGTCCTATGGCAGTGGCATGGTAAAAGGTGGAAGTGTTCATGAAAGAGATGAGACTGCTCTGCATAGGTGCAAATGTTAATTTCTTTTTTCTGATGGTTTTTGATCGAGTGCTATATCAGCATTAATGGGCTTTAGAGTCCATGGTTCTCAGTGTAATCGGTATGTGTTTGACATGGTAGAAAAGTCCAGTGAATTCCTCAGCAAGTGGGAGATTGTTGGTAATATGCCTTGATTTCTCTTGCCCAGTGTTCAGTTGATTGGTGTAACTTACCCCAATGGAACCCTCTTCTTGTGATCGGCTATTGGGTGAGCAAGTTGAGTAGATCTGACGGTCGGGCGAAACGATCCAAAAGCTGTCGCTATACCACAATGGGAAGATGACCAAAATGTTATCCCTCGTGACATGGCGACTAAGTGATGGGTCCTAGCAAGAGAGCACTCAAGTGAAGTTAACTGGTGAGCAAGTCCAGGATGATCGGATGGTGATCAAGGGGTTGATCCAATGGTGATCACTAGGTCGCAATGGGAAACTGCTCGTTGGAATATCCCTCGCGACATGGCCACCAAGTGGTGGGACCCAGTAGGTGAGTTAAAGGCCGAGAAGATCGCAGATGATCAGACGGTGATTGCAAAATATCCGACAGTGATCACTAGGTCATGATGGGAAATTGCTCATGAGACTTTCCATGGCGACCCAGCGACAAAGAAGAATTTTGGGTGGATTGTAAGGTCATGCTAAGATGTTAGAGAAAGGACACAGAACCAATCAGGGGGTGCCACATGGCAGAGTGCAAAGAGAAAGATCGGACATTCGGGATAGCTGATTGTTGGTCTTCTCGATACTTGATGGAATTTCCTTTGGCGATCGGGTTGATGTCACCTGGACTAAAGACTAGTAGGTGGACACTTGGAATGTTTTTGTCAGTGTATTTGAATACGAACCGACCCGTCTTCCGGATGAATGTGGGATAATATGTTTTCTACGAATTCATGAATGAACATGTTGTTACTGAACGATTATGCTCCAAGGTCGATTGGTTTGGCAGATGGCAGTTGCCAGAGATGTAACCGAAGAGCAGATGGGTGTGCATAAATATTGTGGTGGTAGCTGAAGAGAAGTGAGGGAAGTTGTATAAACCGAGCCGAGTAGAGGTATCTGCATGTTGTGTGAACAGAGTTCTGAGAACAGAGTCCATAAAAGAGGATATGAGTACTTTATTGTAACCGTGTTGTAAACTGAATAAGGGGATCTCTTTTTGGGTGGTGGGTTTTTTACCCATAAGGGTTTTCCCACGTAAGGGTTTTCCCATGTATATCTAATGTCTTTCTCTGGTGTTATTCTATATGATTAATCTTAATCTTTTGTCTGTGTTTTATCTTAATGTATAGCAAACTGAAATTAAAATACTTCCTTGCTTGCAAATCTCCTTAGAGTTGTCGTTAGGAGAGTGTTTTCCATGCACTGCTTTCCTTACATGATGTTTTGGGATAAGATTGGGAAGGCCATAGAGATGGAAATCCATACTCCCTTGTTTCTCACATAAGTTGAGCCATGGTTCCACATGTCTATCTAGATGATGCATTCTATATGAGGATAGCATGCAATGACATGTCTATCAGGGTGGTTCCTTCTATGTGAGGATAGCATGTGATGACACTCCACTCCTACATGTGTCATTGTTCCTTATGCCATGGTTGTTGATATGCCTCTAGTAGTTTCTATGTTTTATGTTTAGCCTTGTGATGTGATTGGCTTATGTTTATGTGTTATTTCTTGTAGTGGATTTGATGGTTGAGTCTCTTTGGATGTTAGGTGTTAGCCTAGGTCTAGAGTGTTAGTTGGAACCTTGTGTCATCTCCCAGCACGAGGGGGTGGTTCCTTATTGGTTCCACATGGTCGGGTGGTTTAATGCCTTCTTCCATTGGGATGTTCTCCATTAGATGCATGTGTGCATGGATGTGCATTCATATCTCTTCTTTATGTGGATGGATTCTTGGAGTATATTCTATGTATTTGAGACTGAAATTACGTATCTTATATCATGAGGAAGATGTTAATGTAAAAGTCACTATGTATCTTGTATCTTGTGGATGCATGTAATTGGACTTTTAGTATCATGACTTATTGTAATAGGTTGTGATAGTTGAAATCATTGTAATGTCTATGTTGTAATTGGTTATTCATTATGTATGTAATACTTATATTGGCATTAAATGAATGTTCTTAACTGAAAGGATGTTATTCTTGGTTAATGGATATCTCTAGAATATGAATATGAATGAGTAGTTTGTAGGACGTATGGTTTTTGATTAAGGAAAAAGCATGATTTACAGGGACCTGAAATCGCAGAGTTAAAGGCTATATTAAAATAAACATCCAAACTCCACAAAAATAGAGAAGTTGTCACACCGTCAAAAAGGATAGCAGACCGAACCAAAAGACAGCATTAAGCTGAAACCAGACAAAAACTAACCTAAGGACTTCAAAGTCTCTGCAATCTTAGCTTTGAGTATGTTCATCTCTTGGGCCGCCTTCTTCAGGTCCTAGAACTCCTTAGTGGAAGACTCCACCTTTCTCTTGAGGTTGGCTCTGGTTCTCTTAGAGGGACAAGAATCCTCTATCTGGCTTTTTTCTTTGTCAGCATCCAGGTCCACAATCAGGGCACTCTGTTGGGCTTTATCCAACTTCTCCACCAGTGTACTCATAGAGGTCAATGAATTATTCACAATTTTATGGCTTTGCTTCATAATGATGCTAATTGTTTCCCTAATTTTACCAATTTTCCCTTCAAGTCGCATGGTCTTTTTTTCATTTTCCTTTTTCATTTTATCCATTAGTTCTACTATCCTTTGGAGACATTCAGCCATTGACATATTTTCTTCTTTGGTCCACACTACCCCTATAGTATTTTGGCGCTGCCATTTTTATATCATTTCATCCAGTTTGCTAGACATCGCCTTGTTCTTTAAGTTAATGTCTTTTATTTCATGAAAAAATGCATTTAAAAAATGTAAAGAGATCCACAGCACCATTTCTGTCAATTTCCAAAATATCATCTGGAAATTCCTGGTCCGATTTAAAGTAATGGTCTTTAGGTTTGAGGTCTTTAGGGAATCTAGGCCTATCCTCTCTGTCAATGGAAGGGTGAGAGGAGTAGGATCCTTTAGAGGGGTTAGTGGTGTCAAAGGAATCTTTTGGCGTGTTCTCAGAGTAAGAAACCAACTTCTTCTTAGGAGGGGCCTTCACCTTGATTTTATCTTTAGAAATTGTTTTCATAAAGAGATTTCTTTTACCCAAAGGGGTTTTCTTAGGCACCTTCTTAGATGTGGGAGTATTTTTTGCTTCCTAGTCAGAATCCCATTCATCATTGCCCTCAAACAAACTAGTTTCAGTATCATACCCATCTGAGGTCGGGGCCAAAATGGGATTCGACGGAGCCGAAATGTTAGCAAAGTGCTCATGAATAAGTTGAATGAGACTATCATGTAGGATAGGGTGATTACTAGGGCTATTACGGTGTTCCTAAAGACAATGTTTCAGAGAGCACAACACGTAATATGGAAAAGAGATCCTAACCTTGTGTCGAAAGTGATTGATGAGGACGAAATGGTAGTGGTAGACTCTGGTGAATCTGTCATCCACGATGATGTATTCCATGATGTACTCCATTATAATTTTGAGAACCTCCCTCTAAAACTTCTTAATATTGTCGGCCTCAAAATAGTTGTTCGAAAATTTAACAAGTGCTTCCCTTTCCTCATCAGTTTTTGGAAATTTGATAACCACTTCATCCAAGATATTTTTGTCATGAAATAACTTCATCCCCTTTGTAGAAAGGCCCATAACTTCCCCAGCAGGATTCTCATCTATCTTCACCTTTCTCCTAGAGAGAACAATTCCTTCCTCCTTCCAAAATTTGGCAAAATACTTCACAATATTAGGGTTAGCACCATGAATTTTCTCAAGGAAAGGTCTCAACCCTCCTCTATCAATTTGCCTACAAACCTGCTGGTTTTTCTTATGCTTCTCACAGTTTTTTGGTTCCACCCTCTTCCTGTTTCCCCCCATTTTTTCACAGACTTCGCATTTCTCAGTTGCAGAGGTGATAAACTTAGCAGAAAAACCAAGGCACCCACAAAATATGCCACTCCTCACAACTCATAAAGATAATTAAGGCACCACCATTGTATTCAATGATGAAACAGTACCCTTCTTTGAACTGCTTAATCATTATTAGAAATGGCAACTTTTCTATGTGTTACGTCATAGTCGAATAAGGCTTTAACATCCACTTTTAATTCATTGTAGGTATGACACGTCAGTCGGCTATAAGCTTGACCCCTTCATTGGCAAAATAATCGGCCACCACATTAGCTTCCCTAAATGCATGGGAAATTCTAACCTTTTTAAAGTTGGATAATAGGAATTTGGCATCATCAATCCAACCCTTAATGGTCCATGATGGGGAGAATTTCATAGAAGGCATTCAATAATGTTTTTTGAATCCCCCTCAATCCATATATTTTTTATATTCATTTTACTAGCTAGATCAATTACCTAGAATGCTCCTATGGCTTCGGCTATGTGATTGGACTGAGATCCCAAGGAGAGTGCCACAGCCAAAACAAAATTTCAATAGTGATCTCTTAACACTCCCCCAATCCTAGCCAGACTAGGGTTACCCTTAGCCGCCCCATCAAAATTAGCTTTTATCCATCCCCTAGGGGGATGAATCCAACTAACACCTTCATGATCCTTTTTCCCTAGTCTAGATGCCTTAGAAATATCACCTTTGATATGCCAATCTCTCGCCATCTTAAGATCATAGGCTATAAATATAACATTCTCCATTTTATTCGCATTAGAAGGGATGCTATTCAAATTCTCCATAATTAGTTTGTATATTCTCTCAAACACAATATTCTTTGGAGCCTCCTTATCCCTAAACAATCTATTATTTTTCTCCTTCCACACTCCCCAGACAACGTGGGGAAAGGTAGAAGACCATAACCTTCGGATAATGAGATTTAAAGAGGGGGTATTTCATTGGAAAAAGAGGTCCTCTAACGAAGAAGGAAATACCCAAGACTAATTCCAAAGTGCAAGAAATCTTCCCTAGATAGAAGCCATGACATACGGATAGTGGATGAAGAAATGATTAGCCTATTTTGCAGCTTCCTTGCATAAGTAAACACTGGTTGAGGATTTGAAAGCCACGCTTGCAGAGATTATCAACCGTCAACACTTTATTCTGGAGCAGGATCCAAAAGAAGATATTGATCTTAGGTATAAGGTGTTTGATCCAAGATTTAGCCCAAATAGGAGGAGGAGTGGAAGAAAAGGATAGCATAGAGACAAACAAAGATATTGAAAAGCAATGTGAAGGGTTTGGCATCCAGACTAAAAGGTCAGCCTGCTGATTTGACCCAACTTTTGCAGCCAACAAAGTGGATTGAATAGGAGCAAGGTCCATGTTGACCTAACAAAGATCAACCCACCCACCATTCCTCATGTAATCCTTGACATGACTAGGTAAGTGCACCAAGATGGTGAACAAAAAGGGGGGTATAAGTGGCCGCTTTTTTTCTGAAAAACAGGTAAACTTGAACTTCAAAGAGATATTTGAAGGTCGTGCACTCAAAACTAGGAGTTGAGAAAAGAATAAGAATTGTAGTACTCTGAATCTAGTTTCTATTAAAGTTTTTTAAAATTGGATAATATTAAGAGGGTCAAACCTCTCACACACAAAAAATTGTTCCTGATTTTTTTATAAAAACATAACATAGTTGTTTTTGTGTGATGCATAAAATATATAGTTAGATTTAGTATTTTGAAAAACCCTTTAGTAAGATGATAGGTAAGAGTGAGATCTAGAAGTTGTGTATTTTTTTGTAATTTTTCATTGAGTTTTTTTTTATGATTTTGTGAAGTGACCGCATCCTCAAAATTTGGTACTTATTCATGCGCTGGGCATAACTTGCATCAAAATAATAAAAAATGCAAACTTATTTTTTTAAAAGAGTATAGAATCTAGTATAGAACAATAATATGTAATTTATTTTGAATTTGGTCAAGTATATCAAAAGTTATTAAAAAAATGGTACACATATTTTTGTGAGGGTTGTCAAGGCACTGGTAAAGAAAATTAAAGTTTACTATGCTAATGTTGTCCAAAAATAGAAAAAATTATATGGTCAGAAAACTGAGAAGACATGTGTGATTATGGTGGTAATTTTAGAGATACCCACTTGATCATTTGTAAACCTGATGATGACAAAGTTGAGAAATCATGTTGGAATGAAAAAACGTGTAAAGGGACAAAAATGGGGGGAAAATGGGCTTGCAAACCTTAGGGTCATTTTCCAACCCTCTTACCAATCCAAAACCCACATGGGTTTTAAAAAATAAAAAGTATTGTTCATAGTTCTAAAACCATTATTTTGTGTTTCACAAAACCCGTACAGGTTATGTAGAACTAAAACCATTATTTTGTGTTTCACAAAACCCGTACAGGTTATGTAGAACTAAAACCATTATTTTGTGTTTCACAAACTACACATATGTATAGACATACATATATAATATGTGTTTATGTATGTATATATGCATATATATAGTTATATATACATATATTTATATAGATATATGTATATATGTTTGTATACATGCATGTCTCTCATCTTTTCCTCTCTCTCTCATCTTCCTTCCCCAATCACCGTCTTTATCTATTCTAAGACCTAATTATCCTCCTTGAGTTCTATCTCATCTCTCTCCCCCTCACACTTCTCTCTCTGTCGATTCTCTCGCCCTTTTCTCCTTCTCATTCTCTCTCTACCTCATGTCTCTCACCCTCTCCTCCTTCTCCTACTCTCTCTCTCTCTCTCTCTCTCTCTCTCTCTCTCTCTCTCTCTCTCTCTCTCTCTCTCTCTCACACACACACACACACACACACATTATCATATCCTATTCTCACCCTCTCCCCCTTCTCTCTCTTTCTCTCCCTCTCTGATGTAGAGGTCTTGTGCCTAGCTCTCCAATTCACCCTTACTCACCCCAACTCCTCTACTCACCCTTCTACTCAAGCTCCTCCAAGGTAACTTGTTAGGGTACACTCCTTAGACCTTCAAGGCCTAAAATATACCGGCTTGCCTCCTAGGTATAGCCTCTTGATTTTTCTTGTTAGTTTTGACCCAAATCTCTTATTTTGAGATGGTCTCCTACTAGGTTCCCAAAGCTCCAACTAGGCTCCAAAGACCTCCACCAAGGATCTTCACTCTAACAGAATGTTTAAAGGTTGTGGTTATGTTGTGCACGTATATTCAAGGTCATTTTATGAATTGTCAAGGTCTTCACCTTCCTCCCAAAACCTATGCTTTCAACTTGCTTCTACCGGCTGCTATTAGGCCTAATTGACTAGCCCTTTTTGCACTATTTTTTGGTCTTTTTTGCCAAAATTTCCTAAAAAAAACCCAGATATTTTTACATATTCAAATACCCATTTGGAAGTTAAACAAGATCACTCAGTTTCCCAAATAGGTTTGTAGTACAACTAGGGTAACTGAAAAAGAGCTATTTTTAAGGGGTTTAAGCTAAGTTACCGGTACTTCACATTTTTCCCCCAAATCCGGATATGATACGTATTAGATTCGGATTCGCTCTGAAATCCCTATGGATTCGGACAGGGTACTAATTTTTTCCTCCTGAAACGTATCCATTTTTGGAGTCATGATTCCCGACGCATCCGGTGTAGACGTGGCGATTCCATAAGGTTTTTTTGACGAATCCGCATCGGTCACAAATTTTGAGGGTTTTTTTCACGGGTCGAATCATGTCGTTTAACGTTTTAAACCCTAAAGCAAAGCCAAAGTTAAAAACGCAAAACCATTCCACACCACTAACAGTGAAAAAGGAAAACCAAAAAACGGAGGTGAGAGGAGGCGCGACAGCACAGAGGTGAGAGGAGGCGTGACGGCACAGAGGTGAGAGGAGGCGCGATGGTGGGAGGCGCGACAACGGGAGGCGTGACGGGAGGCGCAAAGGCACAGAGGAGGCGAGACGGGAGGTGCCACGACAGGAGGGCGACAGCCGACGACCAGCCCCCATTCTTTCCGGCTTCCGCATCCTCCATTTTTTCCGGCTTCCGCATCCTCCATTTTTTCCGACTTCCACTACAGGTTTTCTATTAAAATTTTTATTATAGTTTGTTAAAAAATTTATCATAGTTTGTTAAATTTTATTATAGTTTTTACAAAAATCTATTAGTTTGTTAAATTTTGTTATAGTTTGTTTAATAGTTTGTTAAATGAAAACAAACAAACTAATAAAAATATAATTTTTCATTTTTAAATAATAAAACTATTTTCAATTTTGCTAGTTAATAATTATTATTATTATAAATATGAATATTTTAATATTTATATTTATAATAATAATTATTATTAACTAGCAAAATTGAAAATAGTTTTATTATTTAAAAATGAAAAATTATATTTCTATTAGTTTGTTTGTTTTCATTTAACAAACAATTTAACAAACTATAATAAATAAAAATTAAAACTATTCATATTTAAAATAATAATAATAATTAAATAATAGTAAATACAAATCAAAATGATATTTAATTTTAATTTGTATTATTATTATTTAATTTATTTTAAATAGGTATATTTTAATTACTTATTGTGTAATTTAGAAGTTTGTAAAAATTTAAATGTTGTTATTACTTTCATAATTATAATAATTTCACTTTCATTTTAAATAAATTATTAAATTTAATTTTATATATTTAACATTTGTAATCTATTGTTTAATATTAAATATTAATAATTATTTTTTAATTTGTTGTAGAAATCATAATGGCAACGACTACTAGCTCTACTCCTCAAAGCTCTACTCAACGGACTTTCAAAACTGACCCAAATTCACCTTTATGGAAATGTGTCAAAATAATAGACCAAGTAAAAGGTGGTGGAACATTTAATTGGATATGCAACTTCTATAGTGTGAAAAAAACTAGCTCCTACAGTCGTGTCAAAGCCCATTTTTGTGTCATTCCCCAACAAGGAATCAAACCATGTCTAGGAAAGGATGGAAATGGGATGTCACCTCAAGAAATAGCAAGATATATTAGAGAGAAAGAGGAAGCAGATGCAAGAGTTGGTTGTGCCTCAAATCATCCTTTGTTGATAGGAAGAGGAAGTAGATCAAAGAGGCCCCCTACTTATCCATCTTATAGTGATTTTCCTGATATCGTGGTAGAGAGCCACCCATTCTTGGACCCAATTAGTGAAGAACTTGTTATTGTGAAGAGAAGAAGGGGACCATTAGAGAGAGCATTTAAGAATGATTCTAGAGAGATTGCATATCAATCCATTGGAAGATGTCTATATGCAAACAGTTTGTCATTTAATGTGGTACGATCACCATATTGGCAGGATATGTTGAGAAAGGTAAATGAGGCTCCACAAGGGTACACAGGGCCAGGTTATGAGAAGGTGTGTAGCACCTTACTAGCAAAGGAGGTAAAAAACATAGACAATGCATTGGCTCCCATTAGAAATTCATGGAAACAAACAGGGGTGTCCATCATTTCAGATGGATGGAAGGATACCAAAAATCGGCCATTAATTAATGTAATTGCAGTGTGCCCTAAAGGGGAAATGTTTCTGAAAGTTGTGGATTGTGAGGGACAGGTGAAGGATGCACAATTTATTGCTAACATCCTTATACAATGCATTCAGGATGTGGGACCTCAAAATGTTGCCCAAGTAATAACGGACAATGCAAATAATTGTAGAGCTGCAGGTATGTTGATTGAGACATGGTTTGAACACATATTTTGGACACCTTGTGTTGTCCACTCTCTCAACCTCATGCTCCAAAAGATAGGCATGAAAATACATTGGATCAAACAAATTTATGTTGAGGCTGAAGAGATCCAAATGTTCATCACAAACCATAACATGTCATAGGCCATTTTCAGATCATTTTCACAATTGGAGTTGCTAAAGGTAATTGAAACACTTCAATTTTTAAAATCTACATTTCACTTTGATGGTTACTTAATTTTTATTTTTTTTATCATGTCTTCTTTGTATTCTAATTTTTATTTTTAATTTTTGAATAGGTTGTCGAGACTCGATTTGCATCCAACACAATCATCTTGAGGCGACTTGTGAAGGTGTGACAGCCACTTGCTAGCATGGTAATTAGTCAAAGTTGGTCCCTATGGAGGCAATCCAATACCGAAAGGGCAACAAATGTAAAGCACATGATCCTAGATGACACTTGGTGGGATCGAGTGGAATATCTTTTGAGTTTCACTGAGCCCATCATGAGTATGATCTGTTATACTGACATGGATCACCCATGTTTGGGAGAGGTATATGATGGCATTGACTCGATGATTGAGAAAATGAAAGCCATCATCAATGCAAAAGAGCAAGATCTCGAAGAAACTTTCTTCAAAGAGGTTCAATCAATTTGTGTTGAGCGGTGGAACAAAATGACCACCCCACTACATCTTCTTGCATTTGCATTAACTCCCAAATTATTCAGTAGGTTGCTAGTTCCTCTTCATCTGAGCAAAATTGGAGCACATACTCCTTTATCCACTCAGTGAAATGCAACCGACTGGCAGCAAGTAAGGCGGAAGAGCTCATTTATATGCATTCAAACTTGTGCCTTCTTACTCATAAACAAAATGAGTATAAGGATGGGAGCACAAAGTTTTGGGATGTAGATCCAGAGCGAACTGATTTGGATTTTTCAGCTGCCACACAATCTTTACTTTTTGGGGAGTTTGATAGCCAATTTGCTGCTAGTGCAAGTGGCAGTGAGGCTGCATGTCATTCCAGTACTCTACCTACATCATCTAATATCAATGATGATGTTGATCTTGATCTTCCTAGTGACCCATATGATGCTATTGTTGATTAGTATTTGTGTTATTTTATTGTTGAACGGTTGAACCAATGAACAACTATCATAACATTCAAAGTTTGACAAATGGATATTTCATATTAGATTAGACTTATAGTAAATTTGTAATTTTGTTATAGTTATGTCAATATGAATCATATATGATAGTTCCAAGATTTTTTTAGCATATGGATGATATGTGGGATTCTAAATTTAATTTTTGTTTCTACTTATTAGACTGTATATATGTATATATTTATGATTTTTACATTTTTTTGTATGGATGTACCCATACGTACCCAGCCCCCCTAAAAAAAATTGTCATACCAATATATCGTACCCACATACCCATACCCGTGCCCATACCCATTCCGGCAACTTAGGGTTTAGGGCTTCCAGGCAGTTTTGGAAGGTGTGCTCCAACCTCTTCACCAGTCAAAATCACCAACCCAAAAAATCTTGGATTATTTTAGTACACCCATAGACCTTTTCAAAACACTATGGTTTTCTGGCTTATCACTTCTCCATGGCACTGAAAATGAGCAATCTTTGCTGCCCTCACACACTAGCTACAAGCTTGTGTGTTATTCATCTTATCCATTCTCCTCCTTGTGGCCTAAAAAAACACAAAATGCCTACTCTAAAACTATTTACAAAGCCTACCCAATCCATCCACTAGATTACAACTTGTGTCATTCATGGATGCTCAGGTAAAATGCATTTTTACAACCAAAACCCCAAGTTTCAAGGGTTTGTGAGCAACTTTTACAAAAACAGTGATAACATTTTATCCAAAGCACTTCAGACCTTCATATTATACTTGTTGGAAAGATTAAAAAAAATTCCTAACTTCATCTGCTATTATGAGCACCGTACTAGACCGTACAGGTCGTACAAAATCAGAAATTCAAAGCAAACACAATCCAAACGTGAGGAAAAGCATAGGAAACCCTTGGCAAATGAATTGAATGCAAACCAAAAGTTGATTAACCTGTTATTAGATATTCTTAGAATGTTTTATACACAATTTTAATTTGGTTCCAACCAAATTCCAATGCCATTTCCTTCATGGACAACTTTTTCCTAAAAATGCAAAAGTTGTCATGACCAATTTTTGACAACTTTTACCTATGAGTGCAAAAACATACTCCAAGGCTTTCAAGGCTTGAAACATCACTCAAATGGCATCCCATAATGGATTTCAAACCATTTCCAAACATTCTAGCAAGTTTCCAAGCATCCACCTGGTACAAACCCAAAATTGACATTTTGACAACTTTTTAGGATAATGACAATTTTGGATCAACATTTTCCCAATCTCCCTCTCCTCCTCTCCTTTTCCCAATCTCCCTCCCTCCCCCTCTCCTTATCCTACCTCTCTCTCTCTCTCTCTCTCTCTCTCTCTCTCTCTCTCTCTCTCTCTCTCTCTCTCTCTCTCTCTCTCTCTCTCTCCCTCTCCCTCTCACCTCCTCCCCCCCCTCTCCTCCTTTTCCAATCTCTCTCTCCTCTCCCCCTCTCCTTTTCCCAATCTCTCTGCCTCCCCCTCTCCTTATCCTACTCTCTCTCTCTCTCTCTCTCTCTCTCTCTCTCTCTCTCTCTCTCTCTCTCTCTCTCTCTCCTTCTCTCTCTCTCTCTCCCTTCTCTTTCTCTCCCAATATCCCTATCTCTCTCTCTCTCCCCCTCTCCTTTTCCCAATCTCCTTCTCTCTCTCCTCTCCCTCTCCCCCTCTCCTTTTCCCAATCTCTCTCTCTCTCTCTCTCTCTCCTCTCCCTCTCTCTCTCTCTCTCTCTCTCTCTCCTCTCAATCTTATTCTCATCCTCTCTCCCTTCTCTTTCTTTCCCAATCTCCCTCTCTCTCCATCTCCCCCTCTCCTTTTCCCAATCTCCCTCTCTCCCCCTCTCCCTCTCCTTTTCCTAATATCTCTCTCTCTCTCTCTCTCTCTCTCTCTCTCTCTCTCTCTCTCTCTCTCTCTCTCTCTCTCTCTCTCTCTCTCTCCCCACTTCCTATTTAGTTCCTAGTTCTGCATAATCCATATGGGTATGCAGAACTAAGGCCAATACTTCTAGTTCTTCATAACCTATACAAGTTATGAGAAATTATGAACATTCACATTAGGTTTCCATAACCCGTACGGGTTATGAAAAAATCTTAATATATTTTAGTCCCAATGGCCTAAAAACCAGCATGCAAGTTTTTTGAAGGCCCCATTGTTGTTGCACGTGATTTTCTAGGATAGTAACAGTCAGGTTTTCATTTCTTTTTGTCAATTTTGCTTTGAAATGATTGATTTGTCTCGTATATTGGATTATTTTTTAAGTTATTTTATCATTGTTACTTTATATTATAATAAAATGATGATCATTTCTTGTTTTTTTTGCTTTGATCATGATTGATTTTTCTTGTATTTTGGTTTTTTTTTAAGTTATTTTATCATTGTTACTTTAGATTATAACAAAATGGTGATCATTTGTTGTCGTTTTTCTATTTGATTGTGGATTGTCATCATGATGTTATGTGTAGGACAATGGGAAAGAACAAGAGAGGAACGAATGAACAAAGGGAGCATATGAGGAGATTACATGAAGGTACGTCATCTAATGCACCTAATGAAAGTGATGAACATTCAACAATTGAAATTGATATGATGAATGCACCAAATCAAAATGATCAACATACACCAATTCAAATGCATATGATCAATGCACCATTTGAAAATTATTCAATGAATGCACATGTTAATGAAATTGAAGAAGATATACCATTTGAATTTGATGTGATCAATGCACATAATGCACCAATATTAACACCTGTTAGAATAATCCGTAGAAAACCAAAGTTCCTAATAGACATTGATGAAAATATTGGGAAGCCAGTGCATGAAAAAGTTTCTGAAAGAACTTGTAGAAGAATGGTTAGAAGATTTTGGAATAACTATTTTGAAAACTTAAATCAAAGTGGAAGATGCCAATTAGTTGTTGAAATGATTAAAAATCTGAAATTTAGAGAGACAATGAAAATTTTGGGGTTAAGAACATCCAATAATAGTGAAAGAACCATTGTGAGAAATCTTTTTGATGCATACCTAGCCATTGGTTCGAAATAATGCACTAAAGATGCTATTGTTACTCATCGTGTCCTCACATCAACCATAATGGGAAAGGAAATGAAAAAATCCTGTTTAATAAGCAAAACAAGCAAGTCATTAAGGATAAGTAGAACCACATTACACTATGCCTTAGAGAGGCGAGAGAAAATTGAGGATCCTAATAATAATTCTCTTTGGGCATTCTCGGGTAGACTCCCACACAAGGACAAGATTGTTGTTGATGCACTAAGAACGTTAATTGAGAAATATTGGCATGACAACACAAGGGTTTCACCCAACCAAAGAGATGTTGTTAGAAGGAAAATTGGAATTAGAAATCATGAGCCACATCCAAAACACTATTTAGATAGGACTCAAACACAATTTTATGAATGTTTCTTCAAAGCTTTCCTCAGATTAAAATTAGTCAAAGATTTTTTGAGATGACAAAACCATTTTATGTTAATATTAATCATGCACGTACTACATGTTGTTGTAGGGTCCATGTTGAATTTTTCATGCATTATGATATTTATCACTATATATGTTGCACTTTGCACACTAACGATGTTTTGCAGGAATGTGGTCTACAAGTACCTTCTAAGTCACTGAGAGAAATTATTTCAAGTGTACTATGTAGACGAGACGATGGGTGCATTTACTATAAGATTATGTGTTTTGAGAGTTTTTTGTCCTACATGTGGTGGTTTGCAATAGTTGCATAGATGCCTACATCTAGATAGCACACATGAAACTGTTAAGGAACAATTTTCTATTATAAAATACAAGTCAGTCACATATGGTGTAAAAGATGGAAAAGAATTAAAGAGGTGTGAGTTATTGAAAAGGGATATATGCATAGCTGATTTTATGAAGATGTTTCAAGAGAAACTAGTGTATGAGCACATAGGTCACACACATAGAGCTAGGTGGCTACATGAGAGATTCAAGTTGTGTAAGGACACTTTCCCCCTTGGCACTATTGTCTCTTTCGTTGATTTTTTGAAATTATACACTAAAGCCGCAAAATGGAGTACAATATATGTATTACCACTCTACACAAGTTACATATTTTGTACACATAGCATTCATGCATGCACATGATAGCACCGAGGAGGATAGAAATGTTATAATAGAATATCACTTCTATATCAGCAATGATTGTACTCATTCCTCAGAGTTTGTGCAAGGATTCTTTACAATCTTCTATAATAGTTTAAGGGAAAGAGATATAAGATACAACCAACACTTAATATGGTCGAATAATTGCACCGCACAATTCAAGAATGCAAGGATGTTCTACTGGTTGACTAGGATGCATGTGACAAGTGGTGTGCAACATTTTTGGAATTTCACTGAGGCAGGGCATGGAAAGGGAGAGAATGATGGTGTGGGAGCATGTGTGAAAAGATCTCTTACTAGAGAGGAATTGAAGTACGAAGGTGGTGCAATGTTAATAGATGCATAAATAATTGTGCAATGGTGTAACTCTATGATGGGACCAGGTGAGTCTATGGTTTCTAGATATTTTTAGTTAATACATGAATCTAACATTGAAAAATGTCTATATTATTGTACACTTACAGGATCAAGTGGCATGCATTCATTTAGAAGTTCAAATGCAGCATCACTAGTTTATTTATACTAGATAGATTGCATGGTTTTTCTCTTCATGTATGCATTTTGTGTGGGATGAATGTGAATCAAAAGAGTGGGTTGACCAATGGTCTTGTAGACCTTTGCAAACTCTAGATACATATCAACTTCCTAGAGTACTACAAATGAACCATATTGAAGCATCAGTGGATTTTGACCATGTATCAGACATAGTTGAACCAGGTAAAGGGTTGCAATTTGTTACTTGGGTAAAATCAATTTTAAGCTCAGTTTATTAGTATTAACTTGTATCCTTCTATTAAATGCATGTCATATATATGCAGTTATTGTGAATGAGAACAATGAAGAAGGAAAAGATTACTTTTTGTGTTGTTGTATTGAGGCCAAAAAGAAATTGACTTCTACAGTGGTTGATCAAGAGGTATTGAGTACCCAATAGGATCCTTTGTTGTGATGGGGACATGGCTTAGAAGGTACTATTGTTGTGTCGAGTTGTATTGAGACCTCTTAAACTCATTTATTTATTAGTCATTGTATTGATATTGGCATTAACTTATCCTTCTATAAAATGCAGGTACCCTATCAAAAATTCTAATGCCTCTAGTTGTTTGAGGACTTTGAGACACATAGACATATTCTTCATTACGCAAACCTTCTTGTTGCAACAAATATTCATTTGATTAAATATCATGGTAGACCTCTTAACAAGGATTTGTGGAAAGTTGTGAATCTGACCATGAGGAAATACTTGAGACACTAAGGGTTAGAGCTGATCCAGAAGGTTCACTTGATTAATTTTTGGGCCATCTAGAAGAATAATTCTACAATATGGTAGAATAATTTTGACAATTTTGTATATATCTTTTGTGAATCATTATAACTTTGCTTTTTTGGTTGTGCTCTACATGCATATGAGCTGTAATATGCATATGAGTTGTAATGTGCATATGTAGATGCCAAATTTTGTATATAAAAACATCAATGAGTTGTAATGTGCATATCTAGATGCTAAATTTTGTATAAAAAAACAACAAGTTGTAATGTGCATATCTAGATGCTAAATTTTGTTTAAAAAAACAATGAGTTGTAATTTGCATATTTAGATGCAAAATTTTGTATATATAAATAGTAATGAGATTGATCATTTATATTAGATGCCAAATTTTATATATATAAGTGCCCATGGGGCTGATTTGCAAATTTTGAGAACCCAAATTTGTACCATTTGATTATAAATACATTTGAAGGATTTTTGATGTATTGAAGGATATTCAATAAGAAACTTATCATTTGCTGCACTTTTCTTATGATTCTCACGTGTAAGAGCCTAATCACAAGCTTAAATCTTGTTGATCCATCTTTCATTTGGTTAGCAAATCAATTGGGAATGATTCACTAATGAGTTATCTTCGATTTGCAATTTGTTTCACTTGATTTGGTTGTATATTGAGGAAGTTCTAATATTTTTTGTCAAAACTGCTATACACCTTGTCCTAAGGTAAATAGTGAACAAGAAAATGTAATAACTTTTATATTTATGGTCTAATAAGCCCACCAATGGGGATAACATGAACTTGTAGGTTCGAATGGCTCATCCATAAGTGTTACGTTCTCTGATTACTTACGCGACGCCAAAGTTTGACCTTTTTTCCACTTTGAGTGCTCAAGGGAAAGCGTCGCTATGAGGTGGATCAGAATGCTCAAATGTATTGGGGAGAAAGACAAGGGTGCACCTAGTGTAAACCCCATCAACCAGATGTGCTCGCGCTGACGGTTCATTCCCACAATGAGGAGAACGAAAGATGCACTATTCTACCACCTTTCACTGACGGTTTTTGATGCGATAGAAAAAATCCCACCATAAGAAAATGGAATCAATTTTTTTGAAACTGAGGGTATTTTTTAAGTAGCAACAACATGACCCTGTAGGTTCAAACGTCTTGTCCATAAGTGTCATGGTCTCTGAGTTACACGACGTCAAAGTTTGACCTTTTTTTTTGCTTTGAGCGCTCAAGGGAAAGTGTCGCTACGAGGTGGCTCGGAATGATTGGACGTATTGGAGAGTGACATAAGGGAACACCTAGTGTAAACCCAACTAGATAGATGCACTCACACTGACGGTTCGTTCCCATGATGAGGAGAATGAAAGATGCACTATTCTGCCACCTTTCACTGATGGTTTTTGACAGTTTTTGATGCGACAGAAAAAATATCACCACAAGAAAATAGAATTGAGTTGTCCAAAACCAAGAGAGGATTTTTTAGGCAAATAAAACATGACCCCGTAGGTTCAAATGGCTCATCCATAAGTGCCACGGTATCCAAGTTACGCGACGTCAAAGTTTGACAGTTTTTTCCACTTTGAGCGCTCAAGGGAAAGCGTCACTACGAGGTGGATCAGAATGATCGGGCGTCTTGGGGAGAGAGACAAGGGAACATATAGTGTAAACCTGACCACCCAGATGTGTTCACGCTAACGGTTTATTCCCACAATGAGCATAATGAAAGATGCACTATTTTGCCACCTCTCACTAATGGTTTTTGATAGTTTTTGATGCGACAGAAAAAATCTCACCACAATAAAACAGAATTGATTTGTCTGAAAATAAGAGAGGGTTTTTTAGGAAGTGAAAACATGACCTCATAGTTTCAAACGGATCATCCATAAGTGGCACGGTCTCCAAGTTACGCGATATCAAAGTTAGACCATTTTTTCCACTTTGAGCGCTCAAGGGAAAGCGTCGCTACGAGGTGGCTCGGAACGATCGGATGTCTAGGGGAAAAATACAAGGGCACACCTAGTGTAAACCCAGCCACCTAGATGCACTCACACTGATGGTTCGTTCCCACGATGAGCAGAACGAAAGATGTACTATTTTGCCATCTCTCACTCACGGTTTTTAACAGTTTTTGATGCGACAGGAAAAATATCACCACAAGAAAATGTAATCGAGTTGTCCAAAATCAAGTGAGGATTTTTTAGGCAGAAACAACACAACCCCATAGGTTTGAACAACTTTTCCATAAGTGCCACAGTCTCCGAATTACGCGACGTCAAAGTTTGACCATTTTTTCCACCTTGAGCGCTCAAGGGAAAGCGTCGCTACGAGATGGCTCGGAACGATTAGACGTCTTGGGGAGAGAGACAAGGGCACACCTAGTGTAAAACCAACCACCCAGACATGCTCGCACTAACAGTTCTTTCGCACGATGAGCAAAATGAAAGATGCACTATTTTGCCACCTCTCACTGACGATTTTTTATGGTTTTTTATGAAAGAAGAGATAATTGGTTTAATTTGATGTTAAAAATATTGCTTCAACTCTTCTTTTATAGGAAATTTGGATGAATAGGCGTGTCTCTTACCCTAAGGCCGACTTGTTATGAAATAAAATTTAAATGAAAACCTTACTTAAGCTGACTCATCCTTAGATAAATTTCAAATCTACTTTGGGTGCTCAAATCTTGTCTTAATTGATTCTTGAAATGATTAACTTCACTCCATAATATCAACTCCCAAAGTTATCTTGTTTTCTCTGAACTCATGAAGTAATAAAACTCCACTCTCCTTGTTCAATACATGAAAACTTCACTCTGAAGGATGAGTTTATGAAATAATAAATTCACTCCAATCTCTTCATGCATGAAGTTTGCTCCTTATCTCAAACACATGAAGTAATAACATCGCTTTAAATCATGATACGTGAAGTAGAAATTTTACTTTAAACTTTCAACTTATGAAGTTGTAATTTCACTCTTAATTGGTTGAACTCAAAGTTTGCTCATATCATCTCGAAGTTGAAGTTCGCTCTTATCATCTCAAAGTTGAAGTTCTCTCATTCTTATTTGAACAAGAAGTTAAAACCTCGCTTACTCCCTTCAATTCAAGAAGTGAGCACTTCACTCATTTCCTTTAGCACATGAATTTGATTCAACTTTACCCTCAATATCGCTTTATCTTACTAAATCATGAACTCCGCTCATCTCTCTTCCAACACAAAGTTCCATCATCTCCTCTTGAACATGAAGTTCGCTCATCTCCTCTTGAAGTTGAAGTTTTCTCATCTCCTCTTGAATTTGAAGTTCGCTCATCTCCTCTTCAACATTAAGTTTGCTCATCTCCTCTTGAATTTGAATTTCTCTCATCTCCTTTTGAACATGAAGTTCTCTCATCTCCTCTCCAACACGAAGTTCGCTCATTATGCTCAGAGGTGAAGATGAAGTTCACTCTAATGTGTTTTAAAATGAATTTGAAACTTCACTCCTCACACTCAACTCATGAAGTAGATTCCTTCACTCCTATTCCCTAGTGTATGAAGCATAACTTCACTTCATTTCTCTAATTCATGAAGCAACAATTTTGTTCCTCCTTAGCACCCCTTGAAGTAAATGATTTCTCTCCTCTTAGGTCAAAAATAAAGTAAAGAATTTTATTTGAAGCTTGCAACTCTTAAAGTTATCAACTTCACTCATAAACACCAATTCATGAAGCAATAAACTCCGATCAACTCTTTTGATACCTAAAATATGCATTTCACTCCTAGTTGCTTGAAGCCAAAGTTCACTCCTAAACTCTCACACTTGAATTTTGCTCCAAAGGTGAATTCATGAAGTAAAACTTTGAAATCAAAGATAGACTCAGAGGTGAGGAAAATTATAAAAGACCTAAAGACTACTTCATTGCACATTCAAATGTTCAAACTCATGCAGCTTACTTTCATCAATCCTCAAAAGGACTCAAAGAAAATTGACTCAATCAAAATACATAATATGAGCATTAGCAGTGTCGGTACTTGGGTACGTGGGTATACACAATATAAGAAAACTAGTTTAAAAGTATATTCCATATGAGTTACATGTAATGAACAAATTGGATCACATTTGAGGACATATACACAATGAACAAGTTTGATCATGTTTCAATAGAAAATAACTAAGTTTCAAGAATATCAAGTTTCATATATATGAAAATGAATCGAATATCAACTTTCATATATATCAATTAACAAATTGGATCGAATATCAAATTTTATATATATCAAAATGAACAATAATCATGTACATATCAAAAAATAGCATAGATGCCAAATCAATAATAGCTACAAAAATGTGGCATGTGCCATGTCTGTCAAAGTCGATATATACATATAAAAATATTGAATATAAAAAAAATTTGGTCCTTCAATGACCACAACTACAACTATATGTCTCTATTGGTATCTATGACTATGGCGAATCATCAAAATCGAGCATCTTTGAAGCAATACGTGGCTCTACAGGTGGCTACACAAGGACAATTCAAATGTCAAATCAAATATATTTTCTCAATATAACATCAAAATAACTAAATATTGAACTCTAAATTGTTTGAAGTTGAAATGTTGATTACCTCATCTTTGTCTTCTGCAATTGGGTGAGGCTAAGGATTCGTGGGAAGTCTTGAAGGGGGTTTTAACTGGTAAAACAACATTAATACAAGTTAATAACTTATATGTCAAATAACACATAATAACTAAAAATAAATAGACTAAAAAACTAAAGCATACCAGAGCCTCAGATGGATATGCTATGGTCGTAGGAGGCAAAGTCACAGATGAATTAGTTATGATCATTTCCTATATCCATGGTAAGCTATCCAAAAGGAGTTAACAAAAGGGTTTCAACTCTATTGTGCACTTAGTGAAAAGGAGTTTATCTAAGATAGACATACCTTTTCCCTTTGTTGTGTTGGATCCAATATTATACATGTAGGACTTCTAATGAAATAGAATGGTAGAACATCAGTAGGAAGTTTAGAAGGGGGATGTAATAGGTTAACAACAATTATACAAGTTAATAACCCAAAGTTGTGGACAAACAAGACAGAACAAATATTTCTAACATATGTAGAACAAATGCACACTGAAGCCTCGTATAAATCTCCTATAACCTTAGGAGGCCTAGTCGAATCTAATGCAGCTATAACCATTTCCTGTATAAAAAATGATAACATATGATATAGACATAAAAGGATTTAGTTATTTCAAACAAGCAAGAATGCAATCCAAAGTGAATATGAAGATATCACCTCTTCCCTCTGCTAAAACTCATCGACATAAGGTGCATTCATTAATTTTGTAAACCCCATATGTTTTTGTATATAGAACAAATAAATTAAGTGCATTTATCAATATCTATATATACATGTTTAATCATAATACATTTCAAAAAAATAAATTTAAATTGTATTGAATTACCTTCTATTGTTTGGGTGTCCGGGAGGATATCTTTTTCTGCCTTCGAGTGCTAGAGGATGGCTTTCTCACACGAGATGTCACCGAGGCAGGTGGGGTAAACTAACAGAAAAAAATTAACATAAGGGAAAAGAGCATGTATTTAATATATCACCTAAGTCAAAAATATATAAATCTACATAGTACCGCATAGCTATCTAGGCCAAAGTCAATGGCCAAAAGCGTGATATCATCAAGTTGGGACATCTCAGCCCCTAATAAGCCCTATAAAACACCAAGTAATGATACATATATATTAACAAAAGATATTTTGAAACCAATTATATTATTATATTTTTAACAAATTTACAAATCTTTACCTTAAGTGGCGAAACTACTCATGATCGTGGAGTCGACTAAAAAGTATGTGGTGTACTCCCACCACCTGTTGCACCCTGCAATGCATTTTATTTATATGTCACTTTAAATTATTCTAAAAATAAAAATTCATTTCTTTTTATAAGATTTGGTCACTTAATTGATAATATGTCATAAATAAAATTAAACGCACGTGTCTGATAGCGAGGGAAAAACATACTCATCAGGTCATCGGTGAGGGTCACATCCTTTGTAGTGGAAGCATGGCATGTACTCCTACAACATGTACATGAATGAGATGTCGAACCATCCTCATCTACGTGAGTGTCTACACCAGAATATACACCTTGGCAGGTGGCGCACATACGCTGAATGGGCTAGCCCATGCCAAATGATGCATGAGGTGATGTTGATGATGGAGGTGTCGTTGATGAAGGAGGTGTCGCAAGTGCTGGTACATCCTATGCTCCGACCAATTGTGTTCCATGATGAATAATGAAATCAGTCAATGATGCAGCTGCCTGAAGAGTCTGTAATTCCATAGACTCCTTCAAGGATATAGGGACAGTGACATAAACCATGGATTTAGAAGTTGTGCACCTCCTATGTTGTGGTTGTACCACCCTATGGGCCCCAGGTCTATCTTGCACAGAGCCTCTCCCTCTACCCTAAAATTGTCAGATGTCAAAGTAATTCGGCTTCTCACCAAGGATAAACTCACAATACAACTTTCTCAAAAAATATAGAGGCACCTCCCAATTATTACAAGGTTGTTGGTCAAAGACCATATAACACCTATCCAAAAAACCTTCTTTCAGCCTAGCATGAACACATGAATGTATAGGAAACTGAGTTGTATTTAGTTCTAGGTTGTTACCTGTAATAGGATTGGTGAAAAGAGCACATATGTCAGGTTTAAGTATGCCCTTTTTTTCACTTGATCATATGACAACTCATTCGCATAAAATGTTTGACATCTATCCCTCCATGACCCCCATTTTGTAACCTCCCTAGATACCTCATTTGCACTATTGGCCATTGTGTGTAGCATTGTGGCGAGGTTTGAGTGGTGCTCAAGACTAGAGGACCTCAACCTATTCACCAATATATAAATTTGGGCACTATTTTATGTAAGGCGATTGACAAGATCCTCTTGTGTGGCATCTACACGATCTAATGGAGGATGTGGAGGGTTTCGAGGTGGCGGTGGTTGTCGAGGAGCAGCATTTTGAGGATTTTGTGGTTGTGGAGCAATATCTTGAGGGTTTTCTTGTTTCTCATGTGCAATGTTTATAGGGTTTGCTTATGTTGCTTGTGCAAGAGGAGGTCTTTGTTGTCTATTTCATTTTTGGGGATTGCTTGTAGAATCTGACATCAAATTAATAAAAACAAAACTTAAATCAATTAAAAAACCATACTTCAATTAAAATGCAAACAAAAATAATCAAACCAATCAAATCTTACCTGTTCGACGGGGTGCCATTGTTGAAAATTGTTCTTAATGTTGGAAAAATCCAAAATGATTCCAAACCCATGTGGGTTCTGTGGTTTTTTGGCTTCCTTATTGATGTTGGTGGTCTCTAGCCTCCCAAAGACCCAAAATTAAGAGGTTTTGGCATTGAAAATGGCCAAAACCCGCTTACCAAAAAGTATAATGTTCCTCAAAACCCGTACGAGTTTTGAGGAAATTTTGATTTTTTATTATAAAACATAATGTTCCTCAAAACCTGTATGAGTTTTGAGGAACTTTTTATTTTTTTAATTGTTTTTGGCTAGGCTTGGTGTTACAAATCCTAGCACATTTTTGAATTTTTAGAACACGCATGGGTTATGAAAAAAATTATTTTTTTGCATGTGGTCACTTTTATGTTCACCATCTTGGTGCACTTACCCAAATACCAAATAAAGTCTTGGAGGTATCAACCCAAGCCAAAAATCTCTCATAAGAATTTAAGGGCTCCTTCATAATCTATCTATCTTCCCAAAACCTAGCTTGATTGCCACCTCTTATACTCCAGCTCATTCCCATCTCCATAATCTTCCTTCCTCTAACCATATCATTCTAGAGAGTTGACCCATGAGGTAGAATAGTAGACTCAAGAAAGAATTTAAGAGATCCATTATTGGCCACATATTTTCTTTTTAGGATACTATTCCAATCACTATTAGAAGAAAAGGTTCTCCAGATTTGTTTGGCAAGGAGAGCCCTGTTCATGGTTCTAATTCTCCTAAGACCTAGACCTTCAAAATCTTTGGTTCAATTGACAAAATCCCAACCAATAACGGCATTTTTTTTCTTTCCTCCACTCAAGACCAAAGAAAGTATTTTTGAATTTTTTCAATGGCCTCTGCATATTTGGACAAGATTTTAAAGAGACTCGAGGTATAGATTGGGAGATTCTAGAGAGTTTCTTTAAGAAGTTGAATTTTACCTTCTTGACTGAGAAGAGAACCCTTCCACCCAACTAGTTTTTTATTGAACTAGATTATGGTTATTCTTAAGGACATGACCTAGATTGCATTAGTTGATGCCTAATTGCAAATTCATGATATTAAGACATGTGAGATGGTTTGGAAAGGGATTAGGAACATTTGGTTTGGTGTTTTAAAAGGAATCAAATGGATAATGGGGATATGATAGGATATGTATTTGTTGGATAATGATTCACATAACTAATAAGGAAATTAATTGATTAGGAAATGGATATCATCAATGCATATGGTATCATAAATGTGGACGTGTTTATGAGTTAGAATTAATTAAGTAATGGTGTTGAGATACCCTAGGGAAGGATAGATGATGTGATTTTAATTATTTCTCTTTTGTAATTTGTTGTTATGAGAATGGTTATGTTTAGATTTTTCTGCATTCTTGTCGATGTATATCTTGCATATGAGTGGTTCTAGCTGATTTTTGCATTGGATTAATGTTTTAAAAAAAAAATTATCTCCATTTGTTAGTTAGATTAGTTATTTTCTCTATGATATTTTGGCGGGCATTACAGTCTACAAACAGTTGAGAACAAGATAGCTCATTCATTGGTATATATTTTCAACATGGAGTGAATGGGCAACAAAATATTGCTCTCCTTGAAGCTCATCTTATTTCTTAGGAACAAACATTACCCATGGTGACTTCTAGATCTCTAGCTAAGCTATATTCTAGATGTGACATTCTCTTTAAAGTACCAAGTCCAACTAATCAAAATGATCCAATTTCTATGCTCTACTTCTTTAACATCATTTTGGTTATCAGGAACTAGCTCTGATGGCTCAACTAAAAATATGGGAAACTCTTCTTGTTTTAACCACTCATGATTCTCTTATAGCTTATGATATGATAAATTGATGTTAAGTTGTCAATAAAAATCCTCTATATCATCCAAGAAAAGGTCTCCATCGATCTCTTCCTTGTTTCCTTCCACAAAACTGATCATCCTCTCTTTGCACCAACCTTTGTGATGATCTCAAGGAACATCAATCTCTTCCCCATCGGGTGAGGGATTTACTATGATATCATGCAGAACGTAATGTATGTCAATTTTCTTATATTAAAGGATAAGACTATCCTCATGATTTTCTTCCACCTCAAGCTTATGTGTCCAACACATTTTATATTTCCCTTTTCAAGAGACTCAACTTTTGGAAGCCATAACTTTTTAATTGGGTTTTCAATCAAAAAAACATTTGAACCATTGGAAATCTTGTAAAGTGATCTATCATGTCGTAATCTACTACATTACTTATGATCACTTTTGGGCCCATTCAAATCTTCTAAGGCCTTGAAAATCAACTTTGAAGTTTTCGTTCAAAACCTTCAAATCATATACATTAATATCTATAATCCAAACATGATCTTGCCACACAAACTTCTCGGCATTTTTATTCAGCCAATCTGAAGGTTTGGAGAGAATTTTGGACCAATCTGTGCCCAAATGAAAACTTACTCAAAATACTAACCTTGCAAGAGCAAAAGGAGTATCTACACAATAATTTAATTTCTAGAGACCATTAGGAGGGTTTTATTTTCAGGATTTGGAAGTTGCAGAAGAAATTGTGGAAAATAGAGACAAAAGGAATCCACATGAGGGAAATAATATAGAACAACAATTAGATGTACTTATCAATGACGGAAAAATGTTGACCGATATATTGACACAAAATTCTACAAAATATGAACAAACCTAGAGCTAGTTACAACAACATTGGTGATGCAAGTAAATCTAAAAATAACAACAATAGAAGCAATACCATAATACTAAAAGGATCAATACCTAGATCCCTAATGCCTCAACATATAAATAAATAAAAAGTCTTTGTGTGTGTGTGTGTGTGTGTGTGTGTGTGTGTGTGCATACATTTATATATATATATATAAATACAAACAAATACCTTGCTATCCCTTGCTATCTGCACTATAATGATTAATAGAATGAAGTTTTTTTTGTTTAACCTACATTCTGATTTAATTCTATAGAACAGAAAGTGTGTGTGTGTGTGTGTGTGTGTGTGTGTGTGTGTATATATATATATATAAAGATCTAAGCATTTAACCCATATGTATATTTACTTCTTTTTTTTAAATGAGGTATTTAACTTTCTGATTTAATAATTTGAGTTGCATGAGGAAGAATGAAATGCAAATATATTGTTTAAATCTGCACTCTTAGTTTAATTGATATCAAGACTAAAATCTTATTAACAAAAATATATTGAGTCCAATCCCTTTCCTTTTCCTTTTCAAGAATCTACAACTATTTTCATATTAAGAAATGATCCAACATCCACAATAGAACTTTACAATAGCAAATAAGAAATGGTATTTGAATGCTTCTTTTTCCTTTGATAAAGAATTCTTTGAATATTTTACTTCTTTCCCTCCACATAGAACTACAACTGAAAATAGAAATACATCTTTAACTATTTTTACATGTTATTGAATAAACTAACTAAGGCACTTTTTTTCCTTTTCTTTGAATACATTGATTACAAGGAAATACATGGATCTTCCTTCTTTACACCTTTTTTTGAAAATGACTAAATACAATAGGAAAATCTAAAATCTGTAAATGAACAATGGAGTGTACTTGCACCACACTTAATCAGCCACTTTAGGTTGCTAGCTTCTCTCTATCCTCTAGTTAAGTTGCAGACCTGCAAGTAAAGCTTTGGATGTGACCATGGAGGATCACCTCCCATCCTAGGCCTACAAGAGGCCACCCCCAATCTTGGGAGAAATAGATACCAAACAGGTCACACACGCATTCAAATACACATTCATTTTTCATATTTTATGGGGAAAGAATTCGGCACAAAATTCCCAACCCAAGCTTAACACATATTCATCAAAGTGATATTTTACATTAGGGGTGAAGGTGGACCAAATATAAAGGGGAGATCTGCCATAGAAATGAGCTAACAAATGCTCTCATAACATTATCCAACAAATTTCATCATAAACAACAAATGTTTTTCTCTTCTTCTTTTTTTTCTTTCTCTCACTTGGTCTCTCATGACCCAACACAAAACCCTTATGACCCCCAAAGGCAATATGTCAAATCCTCCCCTCATGACCCCCAAAGGCAACATGTCAAATCCACCCCTTATGACCCCCAAAATTTATAAAAAAAATAAATTACATCAAGGACCCCAGATCCTTGTTTTCCCTCTCTTCTTGGAAGAGAGACTCTACACCTTATGACTAGCATACTCCCTTCACCCCAAGAATACTCTTCCCTCCCAAGGATGAGTTTGGTCTTGACTCCCATAAACAACAATTCGAATGAAAGCCATACAAAATAAACACCAAATCAACTTGATTCATAATAACATAAAAACTCTAAGACATACTTAAACACATATATTTACATCCATATTTTCACATAAAATACAAGATTATGCATATTAATCATATGGGTGACAATGCACCAACCTCAATTGCTGCAATGGATTGTGTTTTGATGAGGAGATTCCAATCCCAACCAAGCCCAAAATGCAACCAGCAACAAGCCTCCTTACTTTGCTAAAATTTTCTTCTCACAATGCAAAATCCTTCAACAATTCTTGGTCTCCAAAATCTGAGAGTGGGTGATGAAAAACTAAGTTTGAATTTCTTCACCTAAGTAGACTCTCCTCACATTTCCCAACTTCCTTGGAAAGGATGTGAGATCTCATAGGTTGGTCTTCCCAACCTTCTTACAAGATTTCTAAAAGTGGAAACTGAAAAGGTAATGTAAGGTGGGGAAGAGCATCCAATCACAAGAATGGAAGATTGTCTAACCAAGACTTAGTCTTCTAAAAGCTGATTTTCGTCTATTTAAAAAATTTCACTTTTGAAGTGACTTGACAATCACATGTGGGTGGTTCTATGGCCAAAAATGTCCCTTACCCATAGGTATATTAAGTGGGCCTTCAAAAGTGACTTAACTACAACTATAAGAGTTAGTTTGACCCCCAAAAACCCATCTAAAGTTTACCTATGGGTCAACCTTGATTTGACCAATCCAAAGGCTCTCTAACCAAGGGGTCTTTGGGGAAAACTACATAAAATTTGAAAAATGCATAGGTTTTCACAATTCCCTCCCAAGGACATGTCATATGCCAGCTCACAACACATCACAAGTGTCAAGTGACACCATAAAATACAACACATCACAATTTTACACTTGGACATGTCCTTTTAGGAAGAATAAATTAACAATTGACAATTGAAAATACACGCAAGCATTTACTAATACGAAATAAACACATCACAAACGAGGTATTGTTTCTCCAAATAGACAAACCTTGGCTTCACTATTTCACATAGGTTTGGCCCTAATTATCTCGTGTAATTCTATGGTCACATAAATTAATATCCTGTACAACTCAATTCATACATCGGTAGGTCCAAAATATTAGGCTCATGTATACCCACAAGGAATTACATGTCAAACACATAGCATCAAAATGTGCACTGCAAGGTAAAATGATTACATAACACAGTTCAATTACTTCTCCCAATAATTATCATGCGACCATATACTCATTTTCAACACCAATGAAATCATATAAAATAATCGTGAGTTAGGCATGCTTAATGAATCCAAACCTCGTCAATCTAAGTATTGAAATCAATAATAATATGGAATTACATCTTATCCACTAGTCTCATGAGGATCCTATGCCAAAAGGGTCTCATGACCATGATGTATCAAGGTTGTATCTCGAAAGATAAGTCCATAATAGAAATGAAAGATATCCTTATGATGGGTTCGGGATAGGACCCCAAACCCCTAACATATATATGATACACAAGAGAGTTATGTCTAATTATCCCCAAGGGGTCAACATTCGCTAATTTATCCGTCTAAAATAGTCTATCCTATTGAATCAAAGCAGCTTTACATAGTGTTCCAATCATCCATACAAACTGTTAATAAGGTCAACCTTGGTCGAACTAGGTTAACCAAAGCTTGATCGGGGAGGGGTACTACAAATTTCATCAAGTGATTTCTCTTATAGATTTGTATCAATCAAATTATCTAAGAATAAAGACTAACAAAGGGAATAAATAAGACTGTAAAAGAGAGAGGAACCCGAAACAAGACTTCCAATGAAAGTTGGGCAAGTGATCCAAACCTAGGTTTGATGGCTCAAACAAAAGCTCAACAGATTGCTGGATCAAAAGTCAAGGATATATGCTTCTCCCTAAATTCTATGTATGAATTGGAAGAGATAAATTATGCCACTACATTTGGAAGGAGATGCAACAACTCATGGTATCATATATTTTTGACCCAGGTTCATAATCTCATAGAGTTATGCAAATTTCAACCAGAGGCCAATCAATAACTTTAACAACAAATATCTAGAATTGCACTTTAGGGGTTAGTAGAATTTAATAAAATATGGGTCAAATAATGGTTGTGTTTGAATTCTAGAGACTATCAATGATGGTTTCTTATGTATATGATATAATGTTATTTGTATTATACATTGGGGGCTTCAATAAACCACTCAGGGATCGAGTGAATAAATTTTCCTCGCCCTTTTTTACAAGATAGGATAAAAAAAGAAAGGAATGTGGATTCTTTTACACCAAATAAAAAATTATAACCTAATTCATTTCCACCTAAGAACAAGAAAATATTTTAGAAGGGATCACTGAACTAGACAAGGACATGGATGAAGAAGAAAAGAATGAGTTGCAAAGTAAAATTTATTTTTTGATATAAGGAACAAGGAAATGAAAGCCACAAGTGTATTGGTCAAGGAAAGGTTCACTACAATGAATTGATCTCCAATAATGAAGAATAAAAAGAGAAAGTTGATGCAAGAAGTAATCATGAAGAAGAAAATTTTCAACTAAGAGACCACATCATTTGAGGAACTACAAGAGGAAGTTTTTCTACTCTATTAGGTACAACCTATTTAGATTTAGAGGAGTATTTCAAGGTAAGAAAGTGACATTTTATTGATAGTGAGGAAACATACAACTTCATTGGCGATGGTTTAGCGGCCAGGAGAGGGATTGAGGTGTAGTATTTTGAAGGATCTAATATTACAGTTGTATTTATAGATTTACTATTATATGCACCAAAAAGATAACACAATTTAGTATCACGTTAGGCAACCATAGGATGATGATTGGATTTTATTGTTTTGGGATTAGAGACATGCATGTATTTTTGGGTTTATAATGGTTTTACACTCTCTAGGGAAGTATCCTCAATAAATTTAAACAATGAAATTGAAATTCAAGGAAGCGGGTTAAAAGGTAGTATTCCAAGGTATGTTCAATCAATTTCCCAAGGTAGTTACTTCAAATAAAATATACACTACTTTCCATCATGGTGATGTCCCATTGGAATCCTAACGTTTTACCTCCTCAAAAACCTCTTTAGAGTCATAAGATGTCACCACATACCTTTAGGGTCCTTGAAGTTAATACATTTAAAATATTTTCCCCACCATATTAAAAAGGATGAATTATTAAATCTATACACTCACATTGTTACATGTTGGGCTTACTTGTACCACATCATAAAAAATTTCATGACTATTATAATTAAAATGGTGGAAATAGGAGTTGTAGCCTAACTTAATTAATCATTATTTCACTTTCGTGAAAGGGAATAATCGATAAGATGGAACTTCAGTCTCAAAGGAGAGCTAGATGTTCTATATGATTATTCTCCTCTTTTTGTGTTGTGATTAGATATGATTATATAAATAACTGTAACATAAAATGATAGGAAATTGAAAGGATTCAACATAAACAGATGGAAACATATTAGAAAGCTATCACAGAAGTACAAAACTAGAACTAAGACATAGAAAGGAACCTATCACTAAACTTCGAGCCTGAAAATACTAAACCAATGTGCTAGGCATGTTAGTCCTAGAGGTGGTTTCATCAGGTAAAACTTCATATTCTAGAATCAGGATTCTCTATAGATTACTACCACCAAAATTTAGCCAAAAATTATCAAAAGGGTGTGCTAATTGGTATCTAGTGCATTAGTTTTCTTTTGTTCAAAATCTAGAAATTTATGTCTCAGTCTACTCTACATAATTTTATAACTTTGGGCAATCGAACATGTAACCTACACAAACATAAAATCAAAATATTATTTTGTATAGGTTGTATAGTGGCTCGCCTAAGTCAAACACTATGCAGGTGTTAAACTCCACAATAGCAATGACTGAATAGGAAAGAGAGCTTACTGTTGGTAGTGCAAATGCAAAACTTGAAAGGAAATATTGAATTGAAATAATATTACCAAATATTGAATTGAAATAATATTACCTTAGGCTTGATAACAGTGGTAATGTAAATATGTTTGGATAAGACCTTCAAGGGTTAATGCAATAACATGACATGAAAAGATATAACAAGATCAATCAATAAAACATACTTGCATGTGCATTCTTGTAGATTTCTCCTCCATAATACTTTGATCTAAAGATACTTTCTTAGTAAGGCTTGCTCAATGAATTCTTAAGATTATGATGGGATTTGTCTGGGTGAAAAAGAATTAGAAATGATTCCTTTATATAGGGATCTCAAGATACTCCCTATTTTAGGATAACCTCCAATGGTCATATCAAAACATCAGGATTAGATAACAAACAAATAGTGGAACTAATACTCGCGCACATTTGATTTTGTGTCTCTTTTGGAGAGACTATGGAAGTAGGTACCCTAGTCCACTTGGACTATGGCACTAGGTGCCCAATCTAGAAAGAAAAGGAGTATAGAAGGATGGATGCAGAGTATGCAAGCTCAGAACCTAGGATATAGTCAACTCATGACCATATATTGATAGTTTGGTAGTGACAAGGCAAGAAATAGGCTTGCAATAAGTAATGAGAGAAGACAATAAAGAAAGGGCCCAAAAAGAACAATGAAATGTATGGGGTTACAATTTACAACACTACAAATACTAACATGGACCACCTCAATCCATCAGATGTAACTTCATTATCTTTTGAATGTATCTATAGACGGTACCTAGTCACATTTTGTACATAACAATTAAAGCTAGAGTTATGATAAAAGTCAATTAAAAAAATATAAACTTTTTATTTCATTAAAGGGTCTTTAAAGTATATATTTATTAAATCAAACCAAGAGTTTTAATCTACCAATAAAGGATTAACAACAAAGAGAGTTGAACATTACCTGCCAAGCTCTCTAAAGTTGGTTCTCAGCTATACCAAGATAGCTTAGTGTTGGTGTGACTAAACTTACAAGGGACAAACTTATTAAAATATACTTCCAGAATGAACTTAACTTATTTAAAAATAAACCTCAAAAGATAGAACATGGAACAAGAGAAAAAAAAATTAGTAGCATTGATTCCAGATATACAGTATCAACGTGATTTAAGAAAGCATTAAGCACTTAGATCCATCAAATATGTATTAAATTTATCAAATCTAGCATGCTAATGAAGAAAACACGTAGTATTTATATTCCCTTCTCATAAATTTACTCCAACCTAATGTACACCATTAACATGCTTACAATGATTCATGAAGTTAATAAACTTCATACAAGACATTTATGATCGATCTTTTAATCACAAAAGATATAAACTCAAGAAAAATACCATAAATCTTACAAACACATTCATGAGATAGTGAATCCACAAACAGGATGATGTATTGATTATGCACTAGCAAATCGCTAGCATTGGAAACCACAATCTTTGATAAAATGTGTCTTGGAAATTAAGAGTAAAAAGTAGAAAGTGTTAAAGTAACTATTTAGAGGCCTCAAATCATAAATTTTTTGACCTTTACAAAGCCAATAAAACTTCAATTTTTAGGAGACCTAAAATTTAGCTTCTATTCTACCCAAAATTTACTATTAATTAGGAAGTCTAGCCAATGTGTAAGTTGTTGACTTTACTTTTTAGCGTAAAACCCCCAAAATGGCAAGAATAATCTAGTAAGTAAATGAAAATATCCAATTGTAGTCTTTGGCTGACAGCTCATACTTTCTCTAATACTTTGAGTCCACTATTATTGGGCCCTATGCATGCAAAGAAGGGAAAATTGAACTGTTGGTATGGAGGAGGAAACTTTCTAATTTGACTATGGTTTACACTAACCTTATATGTCATTGTTCTCATGAACATAAACTTGTTGAGCTACCATTGGGAGTTAACCAAGGATACACTATCCCCTATCTACCCTACCAATACTTGTAAAGAACCTCCTTTGACGTTGGGTATTACGTGGAAGGAGTCTTTCCCATCTTTCTTTGTATTCCTTAAAATTATCAAAAGCATTGATTTAGTGGCTTTTTCTCTAGCCCACTATCCACTCAATTCTAAAATCACCCACTTAGATGGCTTCATTAAGCTTAACAATGGATTTCTCTAAGAAATCCACTACCTTGGAGATATGAGAGGTGGCCATGATCAAATTTCTTATCAGGTCCAAATTTCCCTTCTACCTTCTTATACCATTATGATAGGATAACCTCCATGGTATCCGGGTGATCATTGTTTGATCTGAAGATCTAAGCTCCTACATTGATCATTTTGTACTCCATATAAGCTTGAGGGTCAGCTAGTATGGCATGTTAGAACTTCATCATTTCAGCACTCTGGCCCTCCATAATCTCCAACTTGAACAATAGCTTATCCAGACTACTTTGAATGGAGCTATAATCCTCAAATCCAAAAATATTTTCATCTTTAACTTCCTTTTCATCTAATCTCTTGATTTCATTCATAAACTCAATTTGCTTTTGAATCTTCTTAGCCTCCCTTTCCCATTAGTCAGCACAAGCTTATGATATACACTTCAATTTTGTGGCTTCATCATAAACACCATAAGATTTGATGAGGAAGCCTCTAATCTAGTCCATCTAATCTAAAATCCAGGTGTCCATCAAAGTGGCCTTTCCCTTCATTGCATATAAGAAATCCACTAATATTTGAGGGAGCACCATGGGCATTGGTATTCTTGTCACTTTAGAAGTCAAACATGTAGAAAGGTTCTTGAGAAGCTTCTCATACTATGCAACCTTATTTTTCCACTCTTTCTTAGACTGGTATTCATTCTGAATTATTACTTTTATAGTTTCAGTGGTGGAATCCAAGGTTGCAACCTCTCCCCATTTAGATTGATTTCCTCATTTAACGCAAAATATTTGATATTCAACTAGGATAATTTCATCATCATCATTATCTTTCATAGGGATAGCTACATCCACAAAAAATTCTCCCTTTTCACCCCTTAAAGTATCATATAGGGTCCTAACCCATTTTAGCTTTCTAGGAGTCTCAACTTCAGTGATCATTTGTTCAAGACTTACGTTTTTTAATTTATTATTTTCTTCTTCTTAAAATTGAATTCTAGCCTCTTGGGGACATCTGAGTTATAAATACCTTGGAAAGATAGGTCTTAAGTGGTTGCATCTTATTGAGACCCATGTTTCTTTTCATGTTGTTCAGGATCCTCGATTTGAACCTTTTGAGGGGTTTTCTTGGGTAAAATCCTAGAAAGATCCTCTTTTTCTTGTCTTCATGTGGCTCTAATTCCATTGTGAATCATTCCTCTTTTATGTTATATTCAACTTCCTTAAAAAAATTATTCGTCTTCTTCTATCAAGACTATATGTGAGTTGTCTTTCTCAACATCCACTTCCATTTCTTCTTGTGTTTGCACCTAGAGGGGGTCAACCATGGGTTCTTACCGATTTCGTCTATTTTTGGAGGATCAAGATCATTTTGTGACGATGTTTGTTCTTCAATCACCAATCCCTTAGCTGGTAGAGATTCTTGAGATGTTTATGGGGAGGGCCTTTATGTGGTTGGACTCTAGCCACCTCCTCATCTAATTTTGTCCTCATTGTCATCATCTCACACTTCATGGATTTCTATCTCAGGTTTTTGGGTGGAATCTAATTATAATGATACCCTTGAGATATTTGAGGGCCTCTCATCTAATAATGTGATCCTCCCCTAGGATTAAACCATATAGCCACCCTTGGAGGTTCTACTGATGCTTGGGTTAGTACTACTAACCTAATTGTCACCCCTTCTTCAGAAACTGTCTTCAAGAATTTACTCTTTTATATTTGCTCATCTGGATTCTTCATCACTTCCTCGGGGGAAATGGAATCCTCATCTTTTCTTTGTTCTTCCTTTGTATCCCTCTTTTTTCTTCTCGTGTATTCTCAAGTGGTTTTAGATTTCAAAGGTTATCTTAATTTTTTGCTTGTATTTCCTTTTACCTTGAACCTGAGGAATCCTAAGATTGATCCATTGTAAGCTATGGGCTACTACTTTTTTAATCACCAATTAAATATTTGTATCTTCATTTTCTAACCACCTGACAAGAGAAAGGGGCCTCTATGCAATCATATGTTGTTCATACAGGGGATCCAATATCTCACCATCATCTAAGAACTTATCTAGAATATCTTCTTTTACTTTAAAGGCTTTCATCTAATAAGTTGTTATCCTACAATATCTTCTCTTTCTTGCGTCAAAGTTGCCTTGCATCTAGGCCCAAAAGACTTCCAAATTTGTCTTATGTTCTTTGATATAATTAGGCACCAAGGCTTTTACCTTTCCTTTTAGGTCATAAACAAACCTCGCATAATCAAACTGGATTTCTTGGTCTCCTTTAACCATGATTTGTTCAAATGCTCTTTATGCTTGTCCACCTTGTTTTCATATTTCTTCAAAGCTTCATATTCATCTACTATCTTAACTTGATCATAATGTGGGATTCAAAATTCTTTGGCTAGCATATTCAGAGAAAAATTTAAAATTACATTTCCCTTATCATCTAGGCATTGCCTAGTGACTTAATTGTAATGGTGTGCTACTACCCATATCAGTTCGCGTGATTGCAAGTATTGGGGGAAGACGGTACCATGAGCCAAACTTGACTTTTGTATCTTCCTATAGGAAATTGTAGGATCTTGATCCCATATAGCATTTTTCATGGCCTCCAAGCCTACATGACCAATCTCAATATCTGTTAACCATTTCATTTCATTCTCAAACTTAAACAATTTCACATGTCCTTGGTACATATACTTCATGGTTAATGGTGTCCTTGCTAAATTCTATTCTTCCTTGGTTTTGTTTATGCTTCTAGAATCTCCACTTCTTCTTCAAAAGACATTTCAAGAAGCCATACATATTTAGATCAAAATTATAATCATGGTTTATTATAATAATATCATATTAGACAAGTCTTACACATGCATTATTTATAAAAATATTCAATTCTAGAACTTTGGGATTTCGAGGTATCGGGAACTCTCATCCACAATTTCACTTTGGCACTATGGGGTTTGAGACCCTGGAATGATCCCTCTATTGATAAAGTATGGATAGTTCAAAGTCAAGGATACCAAATTTATAGAGCTTGGTAAAATCAATGCATTACAAGGGTTTTAGGATTGGGAACTCTGGGATCCCAAGAGTTTCAAATAGTTAAATATTTGGTCTAAATTACTCCATAACACTTCCCTAGAATCTAGGATTCTAGGATGTTTACCTCTATAAAACACTCTGGATTCTAGGGTTTGGGATTACCGACCCTGGCATACCTAAATAGAATGGGTGAGAAAAAACCTCCAAAGTTTGAAAGTCCGGAGAACATCCTCTATAAATTTAATCAAAATTTTGGGGTTCGGGATCATCAACTCTAAAGAACAAAATGATATGGGTTCACCCGAGACTCTGAATTTTGAAAGCTTGAAAGTCTGATATTGTTAATTAATCAATGATTCCAAACTCTAGGGTTCGAGGTCATATGGACCATAGGGATAATTTGGTAAAGACTTCTTTGGCTCCCTAAAGTGCAAAACTTTAGATTTTTGAAGGATAGGTTTCTCATATGGTGATTCTATATTTTAAGGTTTGGGGTTTCAATCCCATGCATTTACCAAAATGGGATAAGAAAGACTAGACCCCCAAAGTCCAAAATTCTAGAGAATTATCTCTATAAAATCACTGTAGATACTAGGATTCGAGGATCCTGACTCTTGGCTATAAAAATGGAAAAGGTTTCTCTAGGAACCTGAAGTCTGAAGTTTCGAAGTTCCGAAGTGAACTCCATAGATGATGCAAGAGCATCCCCGGTTGATGAGCAATCTTGCATCAACCAAAAATATTTCCTTTCAGTTTTGTTCTTGTTTAGTTCTTTGTGCAGTTTCAATATTCTTACCAGTATGTACTATTAGTTGCTTGTTCTTCGTGGCAGATCTTGTTTACAGTTTCCTGGTGGTTTAATGTGGTTGATTCTAGATTTCTAGTTCATTTGGGTTCTTCTATGATTAGTCATCGCTTTTGGTTGGTTGTTTCTTGGTTCCCGGGACAGTTCTTGTGCTTACCAGTTGGTTTTCCTTCATTACCGGTGTGATTCTTGGTGTGTGGATCCATCTTGGGTCTTGTCCAATGTTCTTTGGCATGTGGCCGACCTTCCTATTGAACCACATCACTTGGTTGTTATTTTCCAAAAATATTTCTTAAATCTTAGGGCCGACCTAATTGCATGTTTCATTTTCTTACATTGGTGAATGTAATTCTTTGAGGTCGACCCGAATATGTTCTGGTGGGTATAAATATGATATTATGTAATCATTTGTAGGGGCGGAGGAATTAGAACTTGGAATAAGGATTGATATTGGCATGTTGTGATCTGGTTGATTTTTAGAGTCCCGGTTGGGTCATTTCTGGCTTGAAGCATGCATGTAACCGGTTAACTGCCGAATGTTCTTTGATGATAATATGAAGATTGTCAGATGATTGCCAAAAGTTATAAGGTTGTAATCTAATCTATTTATGTGAATTTGTTATGTTTTCTTACTTCTTTCATTGTGTCTCTCTTGCTGCATAATTCAGTTGACTTTTTTGAGGGTTTTTACCGGTTATGGCTGCATCAATTGGTATCAGAGTTGGTTATGGACTAGCTGGTGGAAGAATCATTTGCAAACATTGAGGCATTCCTTGAGGTGGACAGATCGTCGATTGGAGGCAGGCTACGTATGTGTTTAAAAGATTGCCGAGGGGAGGCTATTGAAACTGGTAGTCAGATCGTCAAGTTGAGGCAGTTCACCGAGTGGAAGGAGAGATGTCGCTAAGGAGAACAAACCCCCAGAGGGTAGAATACATGATGGAAGACTTCAAGAATGAAGTGAGGAATGAAATTCAGAATGATTTGGCCAGTTTGCAAAGAAAACCTGATTCTAAGGATGAATATGAAGAATTTGGTGAATATCTTGAGGAATCTAAAGGATCAAAAGATGGGAGAGAGGAAAGATTCCTAAGAGCAGTAGCGCAAGAAAGTAAAATGCATAAAGTTGAGGTTTATAACTTTTCTAGAACCCTGAACCCGAAGGATCTGATCGATTGGATCAGAGAGTTGGAGGACTAATTTGAGTTTGAGGATGTCAAGGACCCGTAGAGAGTTCAGTTGGCATAGACCAAGTTGAAACAGCATGTTGCCTTGTGGTGGAAAGAGTTGTAGAAAGACAGAGTGAAGAATGGTGAATTGAAGATCACCCGGTGGAGATAGATGGTTGCAAGGTTGAAGGCCAAATTCATACTAGGAGACTATGAACTGGAGTTCTTCAAGAAGTTGCAGAACCTTAAACAAAGAAACATGACTGTGAAGGAATATACTGAGTAATTCTACAAGTTGGTAATCAAATTTGGACATAGAGAGATTGGTAGAGAAAAGGTGGTGAGGTACATCAATGGACTTTCTTTTAACATTAAAGATGAGATGAGTATGTTGAAGGTTTCAACAGTTGAAGAAGCTTACCAGTATGCTTTGAAGGCTGAGGAGAAGGTGAGAAGAAGATAACCGAATAAGGGAAAGGATAAACTCAAGATGAATGATAGTATGAAGAAACTGGTTGAAGAACAGGAGGCAAAACCTAAATGGAGTAAAGAACCGGAGTAGAAGACACTGAGGAAAGGTAGCAACAGTATAGGTAGAGAATTTCTTGGCAAATGTTTCAAGTGTGGAGAAACCGAACATAGATCCTACGAATGTAAGCAAGGAATGGCAAGAAGTTGTGTGGTAAGTGAAGAACCAGATGGTATCGGATCTGACTATGCACCGGAGCAAGGAGAATCCCTTATGTTCAAAAGAAAGGATACCAGATCTACTCAGAGGAAGAGTCTTTTCTAGACGGTATGCAAATCAAGTGGTAAGTGTTGCAAGGTCATTGTAGATAGTGGAAGTACTAATAATTTAGTATCTAAGGAGATGGTTGAGAAGCCTGGGTTGAAGAGGCTTGAGCATCCTTGTCCTTGTGAGGTAAGCTGGTTACAAGGTGATCAGAAGATAGAGATAAAGGAGAAGTGTTGGGTGAGTTTCAATATTGGGCCTTTCATAGATGAAGTTTTATGTGATATTGTGTCAATGAATGTTTGTCATGTCTTGTTAAGATAACCTTGGCAGTATGATAGAGGATCTATTTATGACTGTAGAAGAAACCTAGTTACTATTGAAAAGGATGGGAAGAAGTTCACATTGATTTCTTTGAAGGAGAAAGAGAAGGAGGTGAATAATCTAAGTCCTGAGAAAAGTTGCAGGAAACCGGTGGCAAAGGTTATACCAGAAGGTTTGACAGAACTGGTTGCAGAGGTTATACCGGAGGTTTTGAAGAAAGATCTAATAGAACCAGTTGCAGAGATTATACCAGAGGGTGACATGAGTTGGTAGAAGGATCTGACAAATGAGTTTGATGGACAGATGCAACCAGATGACAAGGAGCTAATGGTAACAAACCAGATAAAGTCTTGTGGTAGAACCAAATCAGAATTGCAGAAACAAAGGCAATGTACAGATCTGAAGCAAAGAAAGAGAAACAAAGAGAGTCATAGGTTAGAGAAGTCAGTTGAATCACTGGGAGAGATAGAGCAGATATTGGTAGATAAAGAAGATGTTTGGATCATAAATGAGCATGGGATCTTCATTCTGAATCATTTTAGATGTTCATGAGTTGGGCCTCTCATTGAACATCTTTTTCTACCTGGTTTGTTTGATGTAGGAGCATCCCCGGTCGATGTGAAATATTGAATCAACCAAAAACATTTCCTTTCAGTTTTGTTCTTGTTTAGTTCTTTGTGCAGTTTCAGTATTCTTACCGGTATGTACCAGTAGTTGCTTGTTCTCCATGGCAGATCTTGTTTGTAGTTTACTGGCAGTTTCATGTGGTTGATTCCAATTTTCTATTTCATTTGGGTCCTATTTCATGTGGTTGAATCCCAGAATCTCATGCACTTGATTTCTTAAAGGTAAGATAGGTTGCAAACCTTGAGTTGAGACTTTATAACTGCACACATATGCTCTGTGTTGCTTAAATAGCCACGAAACAAAGTGCAAAAAATCCACTACCAATTAAGGCTCTAGAGTCCAAGACTCCGAAATGCCAGAAAAATCAAAGTCTGGGATTCTGGGATTCCATAATTTAGGAACTCAGAACTCTGAAAGGCAACAAACAAGGAGGAAGCCTAGACTACAGGGTTCCAAAGAAAACCTTCATTACCCTAGAGTCTGGGACTTTGAAATCACATAAAGAAAAGAAGGAAATCAAGAAATCAAAACCAAAGAAACAAAAAAAGAAAGAAGGAAAAGAGGAAAAAAGAAAAGGGGACCCGAATTTTCCCAAGTAAAACATAGCAACAAGTAAGTAGGCCATAATAAGTCCACACTCTCAAGTTGATTCCATAGTTAGTGTAGTTAACTCTATTTTTTTAATCTTTTCCTTGATCATTTATCCATTTATATTCTTATGAAATTTAGAGAATATCATCATTCAATCATCATTTTCAACAATAAATATTTTATGTGAGTTGACTCTATCAAAATCCATTATCAAATCACTACAACAAGATTGAGCTTGAAGTTTGCAATGAACTTTAGTAAATATTACTTTTGTTGTTAGCCTCTTTGATCTTTCATCTCATTGTTTTTATTTTTATTTTTTTCAATTTATTATTTAGTTTCCATATACACCATTTTCCCATCCTAAGCCAAGCTAACTATAATCTTTTAGATTAACCCCATCAAACTATCTAGATCACCAAATTTAATCAAACTATCCATATTATCTATACTTGACCTTATGAATCAATTCTAAAAAATATTTTTTAAAATCACTAATAAGAAAGACCAAAAAATTAAAAGCCAATAAAAATCTAGTAAGAAAAGAAGTGGCATTTCATGTCACCCTATCACTAGGTTTGAAGTTACAAGAAAATGAAAGAAAGAAATGACTTAAATGTTTTTATGAGTATCCATAGTTATTACACTCAAGTAAAAACCTCAAGAGCTCAAATGCCTTAGGAAACTATAGTTGAAAAAGAAAATTTTGTAATCCATCTTGAGTGTTCTCTAAGATTCATAGAAGTTAGCAACAATAACACCACTTATAGCTTACATAGATTATCTTTGCTAGATATATATTATATCTTGGAACAATTAATTGATGAATTATCCAAACCCCCATAATTTTGACACATCTAGCCTCATTGATCTTGTCCAATAATCCCACATGTTGGCTAGTCACCAACAAGGAACAACCCACAACTAATCAACTGAATGCACTAAGCCAAGTAGCATGTTTCACCTTTCATCACATGTCATTATATATACTTCTCCCACTAATACACTTAAAAGATAATAAAATTCATATTGATCAACCCATGATCACTTTCATGTTGGCTTGATGATGATTATAATATATTCATCATATGTTGTCATTGATGAAACACATACACACACATATGTCTATATTGTCTACCGGTGTAACTTCAAGTTGTTTATACTACTACCGGTATGCTAGAGGTTATACTAAGAGGTTTATCTCTAACCAATACTTTGTCACAACTGGTATATGCATAGAAGACAACCATTGGATACACATTAGTCGGCATCAAGATAAAGATCAAACAGAGATTATATCAGAAGATTCAAGGATAACAGTTCATATATTTAACTCTAACCGGTATTGATTGTTCCAATCGGTATCTGTTGATTTTGTGATGAGTTACCACAAATCGTGATGATTTATCACACTGACAAATTTTGGTGGTATTTTTGTGATGAGTTATGATCACTTGACCAGATACACTGCACCTAGGAAATTGTGTTATGATTTCTTTGGGCCGACATGAAATCTTAATATCTATATATTGACATTACAATGAATTATTTCATATGAGTGAAAGTGATATGTTGTGTGCGAAAGTCAAAAGAGTTAAGTTGCAGAGTATGCAAAAGAAAAGTGTTGAATATGTTTAGAATGATCTGATCAAGCAAGTATTGTGATACTCAGACAGATCAAACCAATCCTGTTGTTTTCTAAAAATTATAGTAGAATTCAAATCCCCTAACTGGGTAAGCTCTAACAGACTTCTTTGTACAAATTCTCTAACAGGGTGATCCATTAGTTTGGATTCAAAAATCCTCCACCGAGGTTACTCCTAACAGGGTATTACCTTTAACAAGGTATAAGATTCTAATCAAGCTTTGGGATCTCTAACAAGATTCATTCCTAGCAGAGCACTTTGTAGACCATAATCGGTTAGTTATCTATTACTGCATATAGTTAACTTGTGAGTTCCATCTCAGTGTGGTTTTTACCTATTTGGTTTTTCCACGTACAAACACTTGTGTTATGGTGGATGTTTTACTTATTGTGGATGTTGTTATATCATTTTAGATTACATTCATTGTGTTTAAAAGCTTTGTTAAGTTCATCTATCGGTTAGTATTTGAAGTAGTTTTGTTTTTGGTGTCACTGATTCACCCCCCCCCCCCCCCTCTCATTCCTTTTCAAGTCCATCATTCCCATCTACTCCACAACATAAAAATTTATATCATATTGAAACTTCATCTAATTCCATCAACCTTAAATTTTGATTCACATTGACTAATAAAGCATGGATCCTCTATCTAATCCACCTAAAACAACATTTCCATTTGTATCACAACTCATTCAATCATTAACACCTATATCCATATCACAACGAACACTTTCTCAACTAACAAAAATTTCATCTCATACATCCCACAACTTTGACTACCAAAATATCAACAGTCATCACAATAATAATATATTCCTCCTATAAATACATTCCAATCTACCTATCAACAACCACCACCCCAACAACAAAAAATATTACCTTTTAACACAATTGAATTCAGTTATCAATAACCACCATTACAAGAAGAGTAAATTACACCAAGAAAAAATGTTTAATCCACTTATTAAACAACCACAATCACAACAACTACATATTCCATTCTTAAACATGTGTGTTTAGATGGATGTCATGATTGAGTAATTGCTTGATTGATCAAATGATTGGTTAAAGATTGAGAGATCAAGGAGGAGAGAACATCCAAGTGAACACTCAACAAACTTGCCATGGATCTCCTTCGATAGGATAATTAATATACCCTTCCTACAAAGCTTGGAAAAGAAGAATAGATATCTCTTTTTCTTCATACATCAATTCATAATCTGGACACTAAATAACTCAAATGCCAAATAGTTGAACTTAAACATACAAGAAACCTAAAGAATGCATAAAATAGTAAAATTCATGTATTTCAGTGTTATTTATTTGTTTTGGATGAATTATTTTTAACTATTTTTTAATTTTTTAGAAACCTTATCAATTGAAATTGTACTTTCATTTATGCACCACATGGTTTCAATGAAACACTTTTAGATAGGAACTATAATGACTAAAACTATTATTCTAGAAATCCTTCGTTTGTATAATGTCTCGCATGACTTTAGCATTTCAAACCTATATAAGACAATATAAATAATTATATAATTTAATTTAGGACTATGCTAGCCAAAAGTAAGCTACACATATATCAATACAATTGATGTGTTAAGGAAATATTATAAAATATGATATATTTATGTTCAGAGTGTAACTAGGAGTCAAACAAATTGTGACAATGATGACTTGGAATTAAAATCTAGTACAGAGACAATTTTCATTGAGGTAGATCCTAGCTTAGCTCTTTTTGGCAAGAGATGGTAAATTTCACAACAGACCTAGTAAAGTACTCTTCAAATTTACTATACTTTAGTAGCCATAGTTGAAGGGATCTCCCTATATCATTTATTATTTTAGCATCCATTGTATATTTGACCACTTCAAACTTTTTTTCTTTTTTTTGTGTATATATATATAAAGAGTAAGAATTTTAATAATTCATGAATTTCTTTGGTGATGAGTTTATTTTGTATATGCCATTGACTTTTGCTTGTTCAATTGAGATAAATAATCAACACAAATATATACATTAGTAGATTATTTGTCTAGAAAAGGTCACACAAAAATATTTTGATTAATTTTTCAACAACTATGCCATAATCGAATCCAACTAGTTAGCATAAACAAGATAATGACTTCTTGAGATATGGTAAAATGTGCATTCACTCATGGTTGCTTCTGCATGTGAAGCAATCACCGGTGGAAGGGACCTCAAGGAGATCAGTCCAAACCGGTCAGCAAGAGTAAACAAAATCGGAACACATAGATATGATGGAGGTAATGCAGAACAGATAGTTTTATTGCATGAAATTTGATTATATCCAACCAGTAACAACCGGGTTACAACATATCGACACACAGGCCTGGTAGAATATGTCACACCGGGACCTTGAATCGAAAGATCTATCTTCTAGGCATAGTCCATCTCTGATTGATTCTAATTGATCTTCCCTTTTGATTGCATTCTAAATCATGATTACAAATATATATATATTGATCCAAAGGATCCAGTCGGCCCAAAAGGAATCAAAACCCGAAGAACAAGACCTAACATGCAAAATGAACAAGGTCGGCCTTCGCCAAGAGATTCCTCTAGAAAATCCAAAGGATGAAACGTAGAAGGTCTCCCACACGCCAAGAAACATCGAGATCAACATCCAAGGCACCGTAAGCTTTGGAATGGGTTAAAGTAGATCACCAGAATAGGTCTCAGGCAATTGGTAACAAAGGAACAACCAGTAACAGGAAACTGTCAAGGAAACCGGTAGCAATATCTTTTTGAAAAGTGATCCAAATGAGATGTGGTTTGGAAGAAAGAAAGATGATCAAGTCTTCAATTATAATCTAACTCCATAGGATCTGGTGAGCCAAAACCAGGACACATAGAAAGGAACCCTGAAACTGCAAATAAAAAACAAAACAGAAAAGAAAATGGTTTTTGGTTGATGCAAGATTGTTGTGAACCGGGGATGCTCTTGCATCGGACATCTAGGGTTAATGAAAAAGTGAGCCTCTCACTTTGTTGGGGTCTGAGGGAAACCAATGTGGTCTACCTCTGCCTGAGAAATCCAAGATGAATCTTCGACTGGTCTGCTCTTCCACTTCACAAGATATTCTTTGTACTGGTTGTTCTGGGTACTATGCCCAATCCTACTGTCTAAAATTTCTTCAATCTGATATGGTTCCTTCAAGGACAATTGTTTCTCAAGGTCTGCAACATTATCCTCACTGAATTTTGGTTCATGGAACTCATGAATATCTGTAATGTTGAATATAGGTGAAATACTTAGACTATCTGATAGCCCTACTTCATATCCATTTCCAAAACTGAACTTCCTCAAAATCTTACAGGGTCCAAACTTCTTCATCTGCAACTTATTATAAGTTCTAACCGAGAATCTCTCTTTTCTCAAATATACCATCACTTCATCGCCAATTTCAAATTCCTTATGTCTCCTCTTCTCGTCTGCCTTCTCCTTATATTTGTTGTCCATGTCTTCCAAATGTTGTTTAACCTGAATATGCAATGTTGCCATGTGATCTGCAAATTCTTCTACTTCTGAACTCTTCTGGTCTTCACTGCTAATGTCTCTCAATTATGTTATTCCTCTAGGATGCACTCTAATAACAATCTCAAAAGGTGTTTTTCCGGTACTTCTATTCACTAAATTGTTATAGGCAAACTCTTCTTGTGCAACGATCAAATCCCAACTTCCGATTTTATCTCCCACTAAACATCTCAACAAGTTTTCCAAACTCTGGTTAACTACTTATGTCTGTACATCAATCTGTGGATGAAAAGTAGAACTGAACTTCAAATCTATCTTCGTCTTCTTTCAAAGTGTTCTCCAAAAATAGCCAACAAACTTATTATCTCTATCTGAAACTATTCTCTTAGGTAATCTATGCAATCTCACCACTTCCTTGAAAAATAAGTCTACTACATGCAATGCATCCAATGTATTCTTACAAAGTATGAAATGAGTCATCTTTGAAAATCTATCCACTACCACAAATATAGAATCATTCCCTCTCGGTGTCTTCGGCAATCCAAGCATCACGCTTATATCCTCCCAAGGTCTTACCGGTACTGTCAAAGGTTTATAAAATCCCACATTTTCACTACTACCTTTCGCAACTTCACAAACTCTACAACTTTGCACATATCTCTTAACATTCTTATGAATCTAGGGCCAAAAGTATTTCTCGCTCACTAATACAATTGTTTTATCAATGTCAAAATGTCTAGCTAAACTTCCACTATGCTTCTCTTTTATCAGGTTCTCTCTCATGGAACTCTTAGGTATGCATAACTAAACTCCCTTGAATAAAATCCCATCCTTAATGAAATAATTGAACCATTTGCTTCTATCAACCCTAACCGGTTCTCTACATGCTTTCCAAGGTTCTACAAAATTTGGGTCTTCATCATACAAGGCCTTCAAATCTTCAAAACCTAATATTGTCACTCTCTCTGTTAGCAAATTCCTTCTCCTACTCAATGCATCAGCAACTTTGTTAGATTTCCCACTTCTATGCTTCAACACAAAGGTGTAACTCTGCAAGAATTCTACCTATCTCATATGTCTCTGATTCAACTTATTCTGACTATTCAAATACTACAAATCTTGATGATTTGTATACAATAAAAACTCCTTAGGCAACAAGTAATGTCTCCGTTTCTTCAAGGCTTGAACTATGGCATAAAATTCCTGATCATACATTGACTATCTCTTTTGGGAATCATTCAATTTCTCACTGAAATATGTTGTTGCTCTCCCTTCTTGACTCAAAACTTCTCCTATTATTGTTCCACTTACATCACAATCCACTTGAAATACCTTATTGAAATCCGGAAAAGCCAACACAAGTTGCTCAGTCACTTTCTATTTCAACAATTCAAGACTTTTGTTTGCTCTGGTGGTCCACTTGAATTCCTTTCGATCTCCTCACATGGTATCAGTCATAGGGTTAAAAACTAAAACTGAAATTTCTGATAAACTTCCGGTATAAACTAGCCAATCCATGAAATGATCTTACCTCTCCAATGCTTTCTAGTGTAGGCCAATCAATAATAGATTTCACTTTCTCAGGGTCAATCTTCAAACTATCCTCAGATACCACAAATCCTAAATAGACTAACTCATCCTTCATGAAAGTACACTTCTTGATATTGATCAGCAACTTTTCTTCTCTCAACCTCTGTAAAACTTGTATTAACTACAACAAATGCTCATCTTTTGTTCTACTGAAAATCAAAATGTGATCCAAATACACAATAACAAACTTACCCAATAATTTCTTCAATACCTCATTCATCAGCCTTGTGAAAGTACTCGGTGCATTAGTCAATCCAAAAGGCATCACCAACCATTCATATAGTCCTTCATTTGTCTTTAATGTTATCTTCCACTCATCACCTTCTCTAATCCTGATCTGATGATATCCGCTCTTCAAATCTATCTCTGTAAAGTATTTTGCTCCACACAAATAATCTATTATATCATCCATCCTAGGCAAACGAAACTGGTATTTCACTGTGATCTTGAATCGATACACATCCTCCATTCTCCATTCTTTGTAGGTGCTAATATTGTTGGTAGTGCATAAGGTCTCAGACTTTCCCTGATCAAACCTTTATTCAATAGCTCCTGCACTTGTCTATTCAGTTCTTCATTTTCTGTTGGTGTCAATCGGTGTGGATCTTTGTTACGCTAACTAGCTCCGGGAACTAGGTTCATGCAATAACTAATACTTCTAACAGGTGGCAATCCATCAGGTACATTATCTAAAATGATATCCTCATATTCTGTCAGCAAATCTCTTCTCTCTGTCGGGTGTTCTCTTTCAATTTCGATCTCTCTATCTTCTTAGAAATTAAGGCAAAACACACATTCTCATGTCTCAGTCCATCCATGAATTTCCTTCCATCTACTAAACAGATTCTAGTATTCGTAGAGACTTCATTCTTCAAAGGTTCCTCCAAAGGTAACAAGGTTTTCTTCATCCCATTGGCCACAATAGTGTATGTATTCTTCCTCCCATCATGTATTGCCTATCTATCAAACTGCCAAGGTCTTCCCAACAAAAGATGACAAATATCCATAGGCATAATATCACCCAAAACTTCATCATGATAATTCCCAATTGTCAATTTTACTAAACATTATTCACTTACTAACAACTTATTTTCATCATGAATCCATGTTATCTTATAAGTCTTAGGGTGTTTCAATCTCTCCAATTTCAATTTATTCACCATCTCATTTGAAACAAGATTATCTGAACTACAACTATCAATAACAACTTTATAACACTTATCGGATACCTTACATCTGGTCTTGTACAGATTCTTCCTCTGAAAGGGTTCTTCATCTCCTCCGGTATGATACAAAGCTCTCATCATCATCAATAGATCTCCATCTTCTGGTTTATTGTTTTATCTGGTGGGGTTATCTTCCACCACTATTGCTCTTCTAGTAGCCTCTTTCTTCTTACATTCAAATGCACAGTGTCCTCCTCCTCCACATTTAAAGCAGGTTCCTCTAAATGTCATCTTGTCTTGTCTTCCAAAGTTCTCATTCTGGTAACCATCTGATTCTCTCCTCCGATAGAAATTTATATCATCCTTTTGGTATGAATTACCTTCTTTGCTCACTTCCTTATCCTTTTCTGATTTGTACTGGTTCCTCTTCCTCAATATATCCTCTTCCTCCTCGAAATATTCCTCTAATAAACCTTCCACCTCTACTCTCTACCTCTACTCATGTCTTTTGTTCAATTTCTCTTCATCCTTTATTGCATATTCGTAAGCCTCTTCAACACTCTCCAATTTGATCATACTGAGTTCATCTTGTATAGACATCCACAATCCGTTCAAATATCTTGCAATTTGTTCAACTTCATCATCAACATGTGGGTGGGTGCAAGAAGTTGGGTCCCAATTCCGTGGAAGTCTACGAGCAAAAAAGTTTGCCGCTAGAAACGAGTGCCCATTTTTTAAGAAACGGGCACCCGTTTAGCTTTGGAGCCCCAACCCATAAAAATAAAATGGGTGCATGTTTTGAAAAATGGGTGCCCGTTTAGGATCGGACCGTCGGGTGCACAATTTTTAGAAACGGGCACACGTTTTTAAAAATGGGTACCTGTTTCTAAAAACGAGCACCTGTTTCTAAAAACGTGTACACGTTTCTTAAAGTACTATAAATTTCAAAACGGGTGCCCATTTTTTGAATTTTAAATAACGAGCGCCCGTTTCATAAAAGATGGAGCGAGAAACACACCTATGCCTTGGTTTTGGCTTCGGGTTAGGCTTGGTGGGACCAAGCCTATGCTTGGACCTCCAAAAAATTGGCTAAAGCACTGGAATACCAGATTTCTGCCTTGCCATAATTTTTTGAAGGTCTTCCTGATCGTATTTTTTGATGTAACAAAACCCCATTAGAGTTCCACTGTCCTAATTTCAAAAATGTAAATTTCATAGTGATGTGATTAGTTTTACTATTTTTGCATTATTTATTAATCAAAAGTGGTACCTAAATGTAAAATAGTGATGTTTAGTAAAACTTTAATAACTTTTTTTTTTTTTGGTTTTTTTTAAAATAAATTATATTACTTCAATCTACATACAATTCTTTTGAATATTAAAAAAAAAATTAAAAAATATGAAATTTCCATCAAATTATGGTGGTCGTACACGAGATGTTTTGAAAATGTACTTTATAGTCAATTAAAAAAATATATTCAATAAAAAAATAAGAAAAAATATTCTCATCAATATTTGGTGTATTAGGTATCTTTTCCCAGAAGTATTTGCAAACATTATTTTATTTACGTCAAAATATGGTGGTCGTACACGTGTGGTATGGTCCTGAAACAAACATTTTGAAAAAGTGGTTTTTAAATATGCCTACTAAAAAGAAATTTCTACCATGTGGGTATTGAAATAAATTACATATTTGAAAATTAGACTCCGAGCACTACATTTTCTATTACTAAATATTTTTCAGATTCAAACTCTAAGTACCTCAAATTTTGACATCAATCGACAAAAAAATTGAAAAATAGGGAAAACACTTCCACTTTTTGCCCAAAAGTGGGACTCAACTTCTTGCACCCACCCATGTCCAGATCTGATGCTCAACTTGTAAAATGCTTCGATGTACTCCTTCACACTAGATTCCTTCTGTCTCAGATTCTGCAACTTTCGGAACAAATCCACTTGATAATTCGTCGGGACAAACTTTGATTTCAACTTAGCAATCATCCTATCCCATGTCTTAATCTTTTCTTTACATCTTCTTTGCCTGTCAACTTGCAAGTGCTCCCACCAAAGAGATGCATGACCTTTCAACTGTGTACAGGTATATTTCACCTACCTCTCTTCTGCATTGTTTTCAAAATCAAAATACTTCTCCATCTCCAAGATCCAATCCATCAATTCATCTGAATCTAACTTCCCATCATATTCCAGTGGGATAAAATGAGGTTTAGTGTTTGCCCTACACAAAACCCTTAAAAACGTTTCTTCATTCGGATAAACTATCGGTAGGTTCACTTCTTATGTTAGGTCTTCTTCTCCTTCATCTTCACTCATGTCCTCAATATGTCGACCTCTTCTCTAGGTTGTCTCCACAGCTTCTAACCAGGTTTCTATTCCTTGCAACATCTCCATCGCAGCAAGGTCTGCATTCCATGCACTCCACCATTCCTAGTTCCTCTTCATGTCATTGATTCACGCTAGTCCTTTGCAATTGCAGGTCGGATCCACAAGCCGCCACCCTACAAGGATACCACTTGAAGCAGTCACCAGTGAAGAGGGACCTCAAGGAGATCAGTCCAAACCGGTCAGCAATAGTAAACATAATGGAAACACACAAATATGATGGAGGCAATGCAAAATAGATAGTTTTATTGGATGAAATTTGATTATATCCAACCAATAACAACAGGGTTACAGCATATCGGCACATGCGCTTGGTAGAATAGGTCACACCGAGACCTTGAATTGAAAGATCTATCTTCTAGGCACAGTCTATCTCTGATTGATTCTAATTGATCTTCCCTTTTGATTGAATTATGATTACAAATATATATATCGATCCAAAGGATCCAATCGGCCCAAAAGGAATCAAAACCTGAAGAATGAGACCTAACGTGCAAAATGAACAAGGTCGGCCTCCGCCAAGAGATTCCTCTAAAAAGTCCAAAGGATGAAATGTAGAAGGTAGGCCACACGCCAAGAAACATCAAGATCAACATCCAAGGCACCACAAGCTTCGGAATGGGTTCCAGTAGATCACCAGAATAGGTCTCAAGCAACTGGTAGCAAAGGAACAACTGGTAACGAGAAATTGTCAAGGAAACCGGTAGCAATATCTTGCCAGAAAGTGATCCAAATGAGATGCGGTTTGGAAGCAAGAAAGATGATCAAGTCTTCAAGTAGAATCCAACTCCACAGGATCCAGTGAGCCAAAACCAGGACACATAGAAAGGAACACTGAAACTGCAAATAAAAAATAAAACAGAAAAGAAAATGTTTTTGGTTGATGCAAGATTGTTGTGAACTAAGGATGCTCCTGCATCAACATGGAGCCTATAACATGTGTGATACATATTGTTTTATAGTTACATATTATGATATAGGAATTCTACACATATTTTTCTAAGGATTTGGTCATCCATAAGTTTTGAATTGAATTATTGTGTGGAATTAAATCTATTTCAATTATTGATGCATTCAAATAAGAAATTATGTCTCCCCTAATGGTATGAAGAATCCTATCTTTTTCATCATGATTATCTATACTCTAGTTGATATTTTTTATTTTTTAAAACAATTGGCACTACTACTATCTTAAGGTCATATTACCATATATTATTAATTGGGTATTTTGCTAATATTTTGGGTTGGGTTTAAAAAATTAGTCCTTATATGTGAACACAATTCAATCCACTTATCAACAACCACCATTACAAGAAGAATACACACAACCAATATAGAATTTTCAATCCACTTATTACACAACAACAATACCTGCCGCCCTTAAACTTGTGTCTATAGATGGATCCCGTGATGGTTTGATTAATCAAATGATTGGTTAAATATAGAGAGATCAAGGAGGAGAGAATGTCCATATTAACAATCGATAAATTTTTCATGCATCTCCTCTGGTATGATTATTTCACATTCAAAAGAGGGTTCCACTTCTTGAATCTCATTAGTTGGTTTAGTGTTTAACCATTTCTTGAGTTAATAAGGAAATCTCAAAAGTGGCGAGCAAAATATTTTTAATTGCGGTTGGTTTCTTATAGCTAAATAATTTATGAATTTGTTCTACTCATGATTAAAATAGCCTTCCTACAAAGCTTAGAAAACAAGTATTGAGTGCTACTTTTTTCATATATCAATTCATAATCTGGACACTATACAAGACAAAAGACAAACAATCAAACTTAAAGATTTAAGAAACCTAAGGATCGAATAAAATAGTAAAATTCATATACTTCACTTTTATTTTATTTGTTTTGGATTATTTTCTTAACTAAATTTTTTTAGTAAAATTCTTCTCAATGGAAAATGTATTTTCCACATATGCACCACATTGTTTCAAAGTGCCAGCCTTAAACAACACACACTAAGCAACATATTAAGCTTACACAATGTCAGTCAACTCTGAGAGTTTGAACACTTTTAAGCCTATGTGTGATTTAAGTCATCCGGTTTCAATGAGACACTTTTCAATGGGAACTATTAAAACTAAATTTGTTAATCTAGAAGAACATTTCATTGGTAGAGTGTTTCACGTAAGTTTAAAATTTCAAAACCTATATAAAATAATATAAATGATTATACAATTTAATGTAGGATAATGCTAGACAAAAATAAGATATAGATTTATCAATATAGTTAATATGTTAAGGAAATATTGTAAAATATGATGTATTTATGTTTAGAGTGCAACTATCAGTGAAATGAATTGTGACCATGATGATTTGAATTACAAATTAGTATGGACACATGATTTTCATTGAGATAGATCCTAGTTTGCCTCTTTTAAGTGAAAGATTGTAAATTACACAATGGAGCTAGTAAAGTAGTCTCTAAATTTACTATGCATTGGTAGTCATAGTTGAAGAGGTCTCTCTATATCATTTATTATTTTAGCATCCATAGTATACTTGACCACTTCAAACTCTTTAGGCCATATTTCAGAATGTGTATATATATCAAGAGTAAGAACCATAATAATTCTTGAGTTTATTAGGTGATGATCTTATTATGTATATGTCATTAACTCTTGATTGTTCAACTGAGATAAATAATCAACACAATTATATAATTATTAGATTATTTGTTTGGAGAAGGTCACACAAAAATATTGTCACTATTTTTTCAACCACTCTATCAATATCAAATCCGACCACTTATTTTTCTTCAAGATTTGATCATTCAAATTAAATATGTTTAAACTATCAATGCATTCAAATACAACAGTATACCCTGATTAGTGTTCTTAAGAATCCTATATTTTTCATCACAATAATCTATATTCTTATTGGAAATGTTTGACATCTCAAAACAACTGAGATTACAAGCTTCTTAAGATCATATTCCCATGTATTATTAATTGAGTATTTTGGAAGGATTTTGGATCAGATATAAAAAGCTAACCCTTCCTCTAGTAGCTAATGGTAACATGTCATTCACCAAATTTAAATATACTTTAAGAACTTGTATTTTCTTTTGTTTCTTTTTTTTCTAATGTCTTTATACATACCTTAGACAGCATCATGAATATTTAAAGATCACATGCTTGAAACTCATTGAGTCGTCATCATTGATATACTAGATATGATAATAGAGAAAACCTTCTCTGTAGAGATGGGTCCCATTATTGAATGATGGGTTGATTCATGCAACAATTTAGGAAAAATTTAACAATAGAACATAAAGAAACATTCCAAGCTTTGTACAGCATAAAGAGACATTCCGTTGTATAAGAGGAATTTATCAATAGAAAGTGCATTTCTAAAAAAAAAAACTTGTAGCGATACGATGAACTAGAGAGAAATGAATTGAAAGCTGTTGCAGGTGGCATAAGGAATACTTTTGGGTTGCTTATAATGCATTCGCCGTCTTGTAAATGAGACGCTTCAATAGTAAAATACTCTTGCACTCCTCGAGAATCTCAGTGCCTTCGTAGGGGACACTTGGATTGAAATCGTTTCACAATTTTTTATTAATTTGGGGGTTGGCTGAGTTGAAATGGGTGACAAATCAAACCAGAAAACCAAGCGGATAGAGGCGTTGATAAAGTTCCACGTTCCATCGTGCATAGGGATAACGTGGAAGCATCATGGATTGCGAGGATGGGGGTCCCGTTAAGGTGAAGCAACGGAATGGAGTGGCCATAAAAGCAGAGGATGGGATTCATTTGATGCAAGAGCAGTAGCAGAGACTCGTAGCAATACTTGTGTCGAAATGACTGCAAAGATGTTGATCGCGGCAATTTGCATGGTGGCGCTGCTTAGTACAAACGACGTGCTTGCACAGGGGAAGGGAAAGAGAAACAAGAAAGTGAAATGTAATGAGTACGGGTACAGGAAGAGCTGCTATGGATACGAGCAATACTGTCCGGACGAGTGTGCGTATGGGTGCGTGATGGACTGCAAAAGTTGCAAGGCTGTTTGCCGTAAGTAGGCCTATCTATCGATAATTTTATTTGTTTTTTTTATAATTTATGGAGAGTAACAAGTTTGGGTCATGTGTGCTGTGCAACTGCAGCGTGCAATAAGCCCGGAGGCGTGTGCCAGGATCCTCGATTCATAGGAGGAGATGGCATCATGTTCTATTTCCACGGTAAGAAAGACCAGAACTTCTGTTTGGTGTCGGACTCAGATCTGCACATCAATGCTCACTTCATCGGCAAGAGAGGTGAGGGAATGGGAAGAGACTTCACGTGGGTGCAGTCTATTGGAGTGCTCTTCGGCGGCAACCACCAGCTGTTCCTGGGAGCCAACAAGGTGCCCTTCTGGGACGATTCCCTTGACCAACTGGCCATTGCTTTGGACGGCAAAACGATCCAACTTCCTAACCAGGAGGGTGCCACGCTTTCCCTCTCTCCCTTCAATATGACAATCGTTCGATCTGACACCGCTAATGCTGTGACGGTTGAAGTGGAGAACAAGTTTATGATTACAGCTCGCGTTGTGCCCATCACTCCCGAGGAGTCTCGAATCCACAACTACGGAATCACCTCCGAGTCCGACCACTGCTTTGCCCATCTGGAGCTGAGCTTCAAGTTCTACTCTCTCAGCCCCCGTGTAACCGGCGTGCTTGGGCAGACATACGGAGCAGAGTACAGGAGCCCCATTAACTTGGGCGCCGCCATGCCCGTGGTGGGAGGTGAGGCCGATTATGTGACCACCAATCTCTTTGCCACTGACTGCAAAGTTGCCCGATTCGGCTCACCCAACAACGACATCAACACCAACGATTTCTCCATCCTCGACCTCAACTGTGCAGGGAGACCCGGTGGCCGCGGCATGGTTTGCCGGAGATAGAGATCTGCACTAACAAACAATAATACATCGCCACCACAGCCACTGCCACCAATATTTATGTTTATGTTTATGCTCTGTGCATGCCTAATTTCGTTTTCTATGTATTACGGCCAATGGCCACCAAATAATTCCCACTGCCATTTTCAACTTCTAATTAAATCCATGTCTTTGCGTCGCATTCCATAAAATACTTTGACATCGTTCGTGCATCTGTTCAATAATACAACATAGCAAAATATCCACCACCGCCACTGCCACCAATATTTATGTTTACGGTCATGCTCTGTGCATGCCAAATTTCGTTTTCTATGTATTACGCCCAATGGCCACCAAATAATTCCCATTGCCATCTTCAACTTCTAATTAAATCCATGTCTTTGCGTCGCATTCCATAAATACTTTGACATAGTTCGCGCATCTCTTAAATTCGTGCATGATGGAATTTGCAGAAACCTAATTAGTTCTAAATTTAGCAAACACCATAAACTATCAATTCAAAATGGCACAGAACAGTATATATTTCACTTATATGTAGAGTTATCTCCTCCATCATAAACCATATTTAGATTACAGGATGACTTGGGTAAATGTATCATACCTTCCTTTAAATCTTGGATATTTTAAGATATTATAAATTATGTATTAAGTTAGTTTTAATCAATTGAAAGTTAAATAAAATTAATTCTATATATAAAACTAAAAGATCATTTAACACAATTATTTAGAAAATGAATAATTACAACCTAATCTAATCTAATCTAGAATCATTTATTACATCAACTAACACAGAAAAGCTTCCCTTCCACCTCAAACTCGAACTCTATGTAAACAGAAGATTATCGCATTGTTCAACAAATGAAGAGAACTCTTTATATTACTTTATTGAGCTTGAAACTACTTCACAACTAGTTAAATATTTGACATAGTCAAACTTCTCTTGTGCTACGAACTAGGCATAAAGACAACATCATAAGGGGGAGTAAGGGCATTATGCATTCTCCATTCTCTTTCGTAGATTATCCACCCTTCTTTGCTGTCAAAATGTGTGTGTGTGTGTGTGTGTGTGTGTGTGTGTGTGAGAGAGAGAGAGAGAGAGAGAGAGAGAGTTTGTATAGCGTTAATGTTATTCTCTATATTGCCAAGAGTAAATGAAGGGAAAAAATTAGTTGCAGAGAAGGAAAGAGAGAGAACAGAAACCTAAATAGCGTACAATTCAAAAATAGCTTTCAACAAGAGAGTAGAAACAACTAAATACTTGATTATATCATACAAAAATGATACAATGATTATTCATAAATCACATGAGAGGCCTCGATTAGACCTCTTTGGCAAACCAACGTGTTTGTAAACAAACAATTTGGTGAAAACATAAGCTTTCCAAATTATCGTCATTTTCCTCTTTGATGAGTCTCTTCCTTTCGCACTATGTCATTCAAAAAATAATTCCATCAGCTATTCCATTGACACCATGACATTATTTAAAGCTTAACATTGATCAATGGTCTAGTAGAACTTCCTACCCTAAAAGGTGTTACTCATGCTTCGGCTACTGTTGCTAACCCAGTTGTCACCCCTACTTCAACAGTTGACTTCAAGAATTTACTCTTTTGTATTTGCTCATCTAGATTCTTCATTACATTCTCAAGGAAAACAAGATCCTCATATTTTTTTTGTTCTTCCTTTTTATCCCTCTTCTTTCTTCTAATGTATTCTCGAGTGGTTTTAGACTAAAGGTTATCAGAAGTTTGCCCTTGTTTTTCCTTTTACCTTGAATCTTAGGAAGCCTAAGATTGATCCACCACAAGCTATGGTCTACTACTTCTACTATCACCACTTTGATATCTATATCTTCATTTTCTAACCAACTAACAAGAGAAAGGCACATTTGGGCAATCTTGTGTTGTTCATACAGGGGACCTTACAGTATATCACCATCATATAACTTATCTGGAATATCTTCTTGTACTTTAAAGGCTTCCATTTGATAAGTCATTATCCTACAATATCTTCTTTGTCTTGCATCAAAATTGTCTTGCATCCTAGCCCAAAAGTCTTCCCATTTTGGATTATAATCTTAGAAAGAATTAGGCACCATGGCTTTTATCTTGCCTTTTGGGCCCTAAACAATTTTCACATAATCAAACTGGATTTCTTGGGCTCTTTTAACAATGTTTTTTTTTCAAATCCTCTTTATGCTTGTCCACCATCTTTTCATATTCTTTCAAAACTTCAGCTTCATGTACTATCATAACTTTATCATAATGTGGGATTCTAAAGGCTCTGGCCACCATATTGGGATGCAAATCTACAATTGCATTTCCCTTATCACCTATGCATTTCCTAGTGACTTCATTGTAATGGTGCGCTAGTACCCATATAAGTTCGAGTGACTGGAAGGATTGGGGGAAGATAGTACCATGAGCCAAACCTAACTTTTGTATCTTCTTGTAAGAACCTATAGTATGTTGATCCCATATAACATTTTTCATGGCCTCCAAGTCTAGGTGACCAATCTGAATATATGTTAAAGATTTAATCTCATTCTCAAACTTATACAACTACACCTATCATTGGTACATATACTTCATGGTTAATGGTGCCCTTTCTAGTTTCTGATCTGGTTTTCTTTATGCTAACTTCTGGAATCTCCACCTCTTCTTCTTCAAAAGATATTTCAAGCATCCTTGTAGAGCTAGATCAAAATTATAATCATCATTCATTATCATTAAATAATACTAGACATCATGTCCTACACTGCATTATTTGTAAAAGTATTCAATTCTGGAACTCTGGGGTTTCGAGGTCGCAAGAACTCTCATCTGCAATTTTACTTTAACACCTTGGGGTCCGAGATCCCTAAATGATCCCTCTATTGCAAAAATATGAATAGTTAAAAGTCAAGGATATCAAATTTATAGGGCTTGGTAAAATCAATGCATTGCTTGGGTTTCAAAATTCGGAACTCTAAGGTTCCAAGTGTTTCAAATAGTTCAATATTTGGTGTAAAATACTCAATAATGCTTCCTCGGGGTTTGGGATTTTGGGATGTTTACCTCTATAAAACACTCTAGATTCTGAGGTCCAAGGTTATCAGCCCTAACATACCTAAATAGCATGGGTAAGACTAAACCTCAAAATTTTGAAAGTCCGAAGAACATCCTCTATAACTTTAATCCCAATTAGGGTTCGAGCTCATCGATTCTCGAGGAAAAAATTATATGGTTTCACCTAAGTCTAAAGTTTGAAAGTCTAAAAACCAATTTTTTTAATTAATCAATGATTCTACACTTCAGAATCTAGGGCCACAGGGACCATGTCCCAGTTTATTTGGTAAAGGCTTATCGTGCTCCCTAAAGTGTGAAGTTCCAGAGTTTCGAAAGATAGGTTTCTCATATGGTGATTCTAGATTCCGGGGTCCTAGGTTTCAATCTTAGGTATACCAAAATGGGATAAGCAAGACTAAACCCCCAAAGTCCGAAAGTCCAAAGAACTACCTGTATAAGGTCACTCTGAATTCTAGGATTTAAGGATCCTAACGATTGGCAATAAAAATGGCAAAGGTTTCTCTAGGACTACAAAGTCTGAATTTTTGAAGTTCCAAGTGAAATCCATAAAGGTTACCAATCATCTAGACATTGGGATTCTGGGACTCCAAAGTGTGGTGAAAAAAAATTCTTGTGATTATAAATAACTATGGAGTCTGATACTTTGAAGTTGAGGGGGGTTTTCCACACTTTGCTGATTTTGTTTAGGCATAGGTTGGTCAAGACTTCTGCCCTTAAAGGCTAAATGATGTAAAAACCCAAAAGAGAGTTTTCGACTAAGGGAGCTAGGGAAAAGTCATCCGCGTAGGAAAAGCAAAATTAGAATGAAAATAAAACAAATTGTGGGGGAGGTGGGGCAAATCGGCTAATTAGGGCATCTCTGTCGAATTCCTTCAGGGAATCAATTTAATACCAAGCCATGAGATAAACTATGAAAGTGGGAAAAACAAGTAAACAAAAATGCAGAAAGAATAAGAACAAGAAAGTAAAAACCCAAAACATAGAGGAAAGGTGAAAACCCTACATCAAGGAACACACAAAACACTAAACCAACACCCCAAAGCTTCACAATCCAAGGAGAAGGTAGGTTGAAAAATATTGTGGACTTGATTCCTTAAAGGCAAGATGAGATGTAAACCTCACATTGAGACTTTATAATTGCACAAATGAGCTCCGCGTTGCTTCAATAGCCATGAAACAAGGTGCAATAAATGTACCACCAACCAAGGCTCTAGAGTCCAAGTCTCTGAAATTCTAGACAAATTAGAGTGGGATTCTAGGATTCCATAACTCAAGAAATCGGGACTCTCAAAGGCAACAAACAAGGAGGAAGCCCAAAGCTCGAGATTCCAAACGAAACCTTCATTACCCTAGAGTCTGGGACTCGGAAATCACATTTAAAGAAAAGAAGGAAAGCAAGAAATTGAAACCAAAGAAACAATAAACTAAAGAAGGACAAGTTTATGCCATATTCAGTGTAGTTAACTCCAAGTTTTTTATAGTTTCCTCATCTATCCATTTATATTCCTATGAAATTCAAAAAATATCATCATTAATTCATAATTGTCAACAATAAAAAACTTTATGTGAGTTGACTCTATAAAAACACATTATCAAATCACTACAACAGGCTTGAGCTTGAAGTTTGCAATGATCTCTAGTATATAGTACTTTTGTTGTTAGCCTCTTTGTTCCTTCAACTCATTGTTTTTTATTTTTTATTTTTCAATGTATTTCGCTTCCATATTCACTATTTTTCCATCTTAAGACAAACTAACTATACTTTTTAGACTAACCCTATCATACTATCTAGATCACCAACATTAATAATACCATCCATTTTCTCTGTCATTTACCTTATGAATCAATTTTTTAAAATACTGAAAAAAAATCATAAATAAGAAAGACCAAAAAAATTAAAAGCCAATAAAAATATAGTAAGAAAAGAAGTGTCATTTCATGTCACCCTATCACTAGGTTGGAATTTACAAGAAAGTGAAAGAAATAAATTCTGTAAATATTTTTATGTGTAGCAATAGTTATTAAATTCAAGGAAAAATCTCAAGACCTCAAATGCCTCAAGAAAGTATAGTTGAAAAAGAAAATTTTGTAATCCATGTGTAATCCATCTTGAGTATTCTGTAAGGTTCATAGAATTTAGCAACAATAGCACCACTTACACCTTACATAGATTACCTTTTCTAGATATATATTATATCTTGGGACAATTAATCGATGAAGTATCCAAACCCCTATAATTTTGACACATCTAGCCTCATTGATCTTGTCCAATAACAATTCATGTTGGCTATTTAGCAAAAAGGAACCACCCACAACTAATCAAATGAATGCACCAAATCAAGTAGAGTGGTTCACCTTTCATCACATGTCATTATATACTTCTCCCACTAATTCACTTAAAATATAGTAGAATTCACAAATTTAAAAATGTTAAATGAGAAATGATTAGCTCTACAACGGTCAACCAAAAGTCCCTAGTCTGGAAATCATGGGTTTCATTTGTTTCGGAGGAAATGGCCAACCTATGAAGGGAAGAAACATCAAGATCCCTTTAGACATCGATGGGAAAAATTTTAGGGAAACAACAGATCCCTATTTCGCAGAGATCGGGCAACCCATTTCTGAACAAATTCTCGAGAAGGAAACATTTGGAAGATCATTGCAAGGGAGGATATTAGAACTGTAGACACCCAAAATTGTCATGACTAATTAAATAAATATTTTATTTATTTAATTACTTTAGCCTAATTCTTCTATTAATTAAATAAATCTTTATTTATTTAATTAATTCATTTATCCTCTTCTAGCCTTATTTCTCATTTAAATAAATACATTTATTTATTTAAATTATCTTTTTCCTAAATTAAATAAATATCTTATTTATTTAATTATCCCACTTCTTCTATTAATTAAATAAATCTTTATTTATTTAATTAATTCATTAACCTTTTCTACCCATGACACATGTCATTCATCTCTTAATTCATACACTACCTACCCCTTTCATTATTTTATTATTTCTTTTACCTACCCTCTAATCATAGCCGACCTCCTTTTACACCTCTCAATCTTATCCCTCCATTTCATATAGTGTCTTCTATATAAGGAGATGCTTCCTTCATTATCAAACCCTAATGAATCATCTTAGTGACTTGACTACACTACAATCCTACTTGCAACCACATTCCGTTCTTTGTTGAGCTCTTGTGCACATAAAATCTGAGAGCAAATATATCAAGCAAGATCAATGGAGATAGGAAGAATGGAGATCCAAACCCTATTGGACATGTGATGGTATAATCTTTGTGATTTCATTTGATTTGCATTGTCTTAGGTAATCTTCATATGTTATGGTGGATCTTTGTTGTTGTTAGGCTAGGGTTTTGTGGTTGAATTCATTTAGCTTTTCAATATTATCATTATTGTAATCCATTTTCACCATATACATGTTGGCACGCCCGATGGGACTCTTATCCCTTTTGCATTTAACATCCTTGTTGCAGATTTTGTGTTTTGAAGTTGCAGATCTGACGTTTTCGGCAGCATTTTGATATTCCCGCGTCTGCGCACTTTCGGATCGCGTTTTTTATTTTCTGGCGTGTCTGCAACATCTGGAATCGCGTCTGTGTTATCGGCAATATTTTATTTTTGCAGGTTGCGAGATTCGCGTTTGTGTTATTAAGTCGCGTCTGCGGTGTTTTTAGCCGCGTCTGTGTCCAAAGGTCGCGTCTACGTTCTGGAGCCGCGTCTAAGTTGCACAGAACCGCGTCTGCGTCAGAAAGTCGCGTATGTGTTGAGGGTAATCGCGTCTATGTTCACCAGTTTCAAATTTTGAGTTATTGATTTAATTTTGGGTTTTTGCATTTAGGGTTTCAGATCTGGTTTATTTTGAGCTAACATTTTCAGATCTAGCTAACGAAATTGGTGCAGCTTGTCTTGAAAGCAAAATCGTTTGGTTGAAGGCCCCTATTTTCACAAAGTCTTTTGGATTTAAAATTTACCAAACTTGTGTGCTTGCAGGAAGGGGTGATTATTTGAAACAATCGAAACTACTAACTACTCTTTGTTGCAGGTCCTTGGCAAGGGTTTTGATTTTATTGTGTGTCTTGTTTTCATAGACTAGCAAACACTTCAATTGATGCACTAAAATTGAATCATTTTCTTTTGTGTCTTGAGCAATAGGCTCTTTTTGTTTAATCTTTAGAGGGCCTGTCTTCCCATGTGGTCATTAGGACTACTAGTGAGAAGAGAACGACCCAAGTGGTAGCGAGGAAAACCCACCTCTTCCGAACCACTATAAACAATTGTATTCATGGTGAAAACTATGAATAACGTGTGTTGATTAGTTCATACCGACATTATGTCTCCCCATAAACCCGTTTGATCAAATTTATTTGATCAGTTGTAGGGCGTAACCCCTACTGGCTGGGAGCCTTCTATATTTACAGAGCTGAAAGTGCCGCATGTATGGCCACACAAGCGGATGCCCTTACTAGCACCTTTTTGTTTTAGAAGCCCAAATCCTTCTAGTTGTTGGGGCAGGAGGTCGGACCTCTGGTAGCGGCCCACACACATACGATTCTTAGTAGAGATACAAAGTTCGCCACGGGGAGTTTTCGTGGGGACTGATGCTTGGCTGACCCGAGAAGTGAGTGCCGAGGGTGGAGCCAGTGAGGTCAAGCATCTAAGTATCCGCTCTGAATAGCGTAGCCTCGGGGGTAAAACCCCATGTGGGATCAACAACTATTGTCTTGGCCAGCCATAAGAATTGTGCTTGACTTATTTTAAACGTTCAAAACATTCAAGACCAAACAACAAAACATTGTGTCTTTTGTGTCTTCAAGTGTATGCAAAACATCTTTTACATCAAACAACACACTTTTCTTGGAGTCATTTAGAGTCTAGACACTTGCAAACATTAGGTCTTCAATAACATTGTGTCCTCTTGTCATGAAAAACAGTCAAACAGTCAGATTTGGTCACAACAAAATGACTTCACAGATTGGAAAAAATTGCACAAATTTCGCAGAAAAGCGTCTGTGTCGGACATAATAGCGTCTGTGTTGTATAACCGCGTCTGTGAAGGGCAGAAACGCGTCTGTGTTCCCAGAATCAACATGAAAATTTGCACGAAATCTCAGAAGCGCGTCTGTGTTAAACAGAGCCACGTCTGTGTCAGGAAACCGCGTCTGTGAAGTATACAGGCGCGTCTATGTTCAAAATTGAAAAACTGTTACACTCCAGCAAACAAACACACTCAGTTTCAGAATTCTTGAGCTTCCTAGGTCATTTCTCTAGGGTTTCATTTAGCATTCAACCTGTCTTTGGGTCTCACACAGTCCATCATTGCTTTACACCTTACATTACATTCACATTTGTCTAAACTTGAGTAAAAAGGTCACTTGCTTGTCCTCACTATACTTTGTCAACACACTACATACAACAACACTTTGCTAAGTGGTCCCTCATCAAGGTTTCTTACCTTTGGGTCTTATTTGGTCTTACTTAGAGTCAAGGTCAACTTACCTCATCAAGAGAAACTATCCTCTCTTTGGAAGTCACACCTACTCTACCATATACATACTTGGTCTTACATTTTGGATATTGCAAGTACACCTCGGATTCATTTACATTCCATTCAACTCTTGGTCTTCCATACTTTTTCCATTTTTCATCTAGTCTCACACATCTTGGTCAATACCTAGTTCATGGCTGAAACCCGTCTTCAAAAATCTAGGAGAGAAACTAAAGAGGCTCAAGAGTCCGCAAACATGAGTTCTTATGAGTATGATAATGATATCTTTTTCAATTCCGATCATACTACATTACCTGACATGGATGCCTATAGAAACATTCCAAATGTTGAGAACATGGACACTACAAACAACAATGATACACACAATGACAATATGGACAACTTTTCAGTACATTCAGCAGATGTGGAAGAATCCATTATGAATCCCCATTTCAATCGATTGGTTGAGGAAATAATGAGGAGGGATAGACAATACTTCTTACAAATGATGGCACAAGGTGGAGCCAAGATACCTCATGATTTTGACAAGACTCAAATAATGGAACATAGGCCTTTGCAACAACCTCACTCCAACATGGATCAAAGGAGACCTAATAGTGGAGGCAATAGAGGACCACATATGGTACCTGAATCACCATCATCTTTGTTTCAAAAACCAGAGGTCCCATACACACATGGTTGAGCATATGATACTCACCTTCCCAGACCATTATGGAAGTCTTATGCAGAGAAATATGCTCAATCACATACCAATGCTAAGGATCAACCACCAAAGCAATTGGATATTCAAAGGCATGCTCAAAATTTGGACACAAGGAAACCCCGTGTCAAATTTGGGGGCAACACATTAGAACATGACATGCCTGTAGAGTATGGTATACATGGACAAAATAGATATGGTGTTCCTCAACATGAATCTATACCAAGTGGTCCATATACGCAGCATCACTATAGACCTCCTCCATATGAACATGTGTATGATCAATATCATCCATATATGCAACATGCTCCTCCTCCAATTGGTGCCTCAAGCATGGGGTATGGTCCAAGAGGTCGATCTCCACCTGAGAGCAATTTGGAACAACAAATTAGGGACTTACAAAAGAAAATGGAGGACATAAATACACCAAAGCCAACGTACACAATGAGAGACATATGTCCTTATCCATTTGACAAGAGCATTCCAATGCCTCCATTTCCTACACACTTTGTGATGCCTAAATTTGATAAGTATAGAGGAAAAGGAGATCCTAAGGCACACATAAGATAGTTTTTCACAGCTTGCATTGAGGTAGCAGCAAAAGAGACATATTTGATGAGATTATTCCCACAAAGCCTAGGTGATCAAGCTATGGAATGGTTCTCCCAACTTCCACCTGGTATTAAGTCATGGGGTGATCTAGCAGAGGCATTTATTCAAAATTTCTCCTACAAAATAGAGACAGACATATCAGTCACTACTTTGTGCAACACCAAGAAAAGGGATGGAGAATCTTTTTCATCATTTTTACAAAGATGGAGAAATCTAGCCAGCAGATGCTCTTGTGAAATTCCACAAAAACAAATGGTAGAGATGTTCACCCAAAATGTTAACAAAGACATTGGCTATGATCTAAGGAAAGCTTGTTTGTCCACCTTCAAGGACGTTATTGAAAAAGGCTCAGCGACAGAAAAGGTCCTAATTGAACAAGGAGTCATTAAGATATTCAAGGAAAACAAAGATGACTTTAAGGGAAAAGACAAGCCGAGATTTTGGAACAAAAACAAGAACATAGTCAATGATGGTGTTGTTGATGCCAACACAGTGCGACCCAAATTCATCTTTTTGGGATCAAGTTCTACAAACAATCAAGTGAATACTCAAACAACTTCTAGATCACGAAGGAAGTACACCCCATTGGGAGAACCACTTGAGTCATTTTTCAAAAAGCTAGTGGCAAACAAGGTAATCATAGTTCCAGATTTTCCTCCATATGAACCAAAGGTTAAACCAAATTGGTGGAATGATGATGAGTATTGTGAATTTCATAAGAGCAAGGGTCATAAGATAGGAAATTGTCATCGACTAAAGAACATCATACAAGATCTCATTGATAGAGGTGACATTGATATTGAGGGACACTCATCCAATCAAGAACATGAGATGTTTAAGTAACCATTCCCAAAGCATGACAAGGGAAAAGCTAAAGCCACAGATGACCAAACCAACTATACCAAAGCATCCTACAACTATGATTCAACTATCAATCACATCTCGATGGACAATTATGTCTCTACCATTATCATCAAGGACAAAATGTCTGAGAATTCTACCCAGAGACCCAAGATTGTCCTAAAAGGTGTTGGATCTTCTTCCGAACCTACCTCTGAATGTCATGTCACAACCCGCCGAGGTAAATTTACTTTGCAAGGTGCTCCAGCCAAAAACACCGCTTCCTCACCAACCAAACCTGAGTATGACCTTGTAGAACAGTTAGGGAAGACACCCGCGCTCATTTCCATCCTTGAGCTCTTACGCATATCCCCCGCACATAAAGCTATTCTTGACAAAATCTTGAGAGACATTGTCGTTCCTACTGACTTGAACGTAGACCAGTTTCAAGCCATGGTGGGATACCTTTCCATTCCACACTCCCTTACATTCACAGAAGCCGATGACGCCTCCGTAAGTCAGCCACATAATGCACCGCTACACGTTGAAGCCTTCATACACAAACATCGAATAAAACAAGTCCTGATAGATGGAGGAGCAGGTCTAAACATTTGTACATTGAGCACTATTAAACAATTGGGATATTCTGATAAAGCTGTGAATTCTACAAATCAAATCACCATCAAGGCATATGATGATGAAGAGCGTTCATCCAAGGGCACAGTCACCTTACCTCTCAGAGTTGGGCCAGTTACGAAGGATGTGGTTTGTCAAGTCTTGGATCTAGATCTCACTTATAACATATTGCTAGGACGTCCTTGGATTCATGAAATGAGGGCAGTCCCATCCACATATCACCAATGCATTAAGTTTCCTCACAATGGAGTGGAGGTAACAGTTAATGGTGATCCTAATCCGTTCATATACTGAAATAACTTGAGATCAAAAACTGAGACCATCATTCCCAGTAATCGTGAAGTTGTTCCTTCCTCGGCATACATTGATCCTGAGTCATTAAAACCTTCGACATCAAAACAAGGTGAGCTTAAAGGCAAGTTTCAGGACAAAGGCATGGGGGAATACACTTTAAATCAGACCATGTACTTACAACAAGTCATGTGTTCCCCAAAAGAATATGGAAGACCACATCCGAACAAGCAAGTATCCATCATGGTACTCAAATGGGACCCTACTACCTTTCAAAGATGGGGCGAACTGGAAGAGGAAGATCTATACAAAATGCTTTACAAAGACATTGAAGATGACACACAAGATCACATCAGTCTACCATGTGAGAAATATGGCAAAGGCTTCAAGATTCTACAAAAATTCGAGTATGATGGAAAAAGCCCTCTGGGGTTACGAAAGGAAGGCATCATTGAACCTTTACAACCTGAATTGACATTCAAAAAGGAACGCTCGAAGGGACTTGGTTTCTTGACTTCCAAGGTCCACACTCAAAGGACAGGAGAAGCCTTACAAATCAAAGCTGCCAAAATTCAACAAGAGGGTCGCTATTCCACAGACTCCAACGAATGGGAATGGGGTTCAGATAAATCCTCCAGTGACTACGAGCTCACCGAGATATTCAAAGAGCCAGATGAACCCACAGAAGAAGAGGAATTTTATGAAAATTTCAAAGTTGGTCAAGAAACAACCCATGAGGATTCCACACAGTCCTTGTCTCAAGGTCCTAGGTTGAAATCACATAGGATGAGAACACCTGTCCCAGAATGCGCCACTAGTGATGATAATTTGGATTCGCTCACGATCGAGACTGATGAGGAGATTGCCATCGATGACCTCGATAATTACCTTGACATACCCGAATATAACTGCATCTTCACTCTTAGCCCCGCTAACTTCGAAGACATTGAAGGCCTTCCCCTTGTTCACAACCAACTCATTGATTGGGATCATGAAGGACCTGCATAGTTTGACACATTCCATAATGATGAAGCTTTTATTGACTATCTGGGCATACGAGATGATCTTCCTCCTGGGGACCATAAAGTGGGATACACTATAGAACTTAATAGCGTGGCATATTTTGGTGAGGGTGTCAGACCTTCCAGTCGCAAAAATGTGAAAATAAGAACAAACCAAGAGTCTTATGGTGAAAACCACACTGCGGCGCTGTCTGACCCCAAAAAAGTAAAAAGAAAGGACGTATCTGAGGGCGAAAACCTCTCTGAGGCACCCGAAGATGGAAGGCTCGACATTCTCCCAGCATCATATGAGGAAAAGTCATCCATGTTGGTAGAGGAGACTATTAAAACAAACATTGGTACAAAAGAAGTTCCACACAACATATTCCTAGCTCAATCGTTGACGGAGTCAGAAAGGTCAAAATTCATAAGTTTCTTCAAAGAACGACAAATCAACTTTGCCTGGTCATACGCTGATATGCCTGGATTGGATCTGGATTTGGTAATGCATCATTTGACAGTTAAACCGGGGGCAAAGCCAGTGAAACAGAAATTAAGAAAAATGCATCCACAAGTGGCATTACTAGTCAAAGCAGAACTTGAGAAATTATTGGATGTCGGATTCATACGCCCAATTGATTATCCTGAATGGATCTCTAACTTAGTGCTTGTTAGTAAACTAGATCATAGCATCAGAATGTGTACAGATTTTAGAGACATCAACAAAGCTTGTCCAAAGGATGACTTCCCATTACCAAATATTGACTTGATTGTTGATCTCACAGCAGGTCATGAAATGTTATCATTAATGGATGGATTCTCTAGTTATAATCAAATAAGGATCGCGCCTGAGGATCAACACAAAACATCATTCACTTGTCCTTGGGGAACTTTCTGCTGGAATGTCATGCCCTTCGGGCTAAAAAATGCAGGTGCTACATATCAAAGAGCCATGACTACTATCTTTCATGATCTCATGCACGTAACCGTGGAAGATTATGCCGACAACCTCTTGGGCAAATCAATAGACAGAAATACACATTTGGACATACTTTCAGTCGTCTTTGATCGGTTGGAAAAATACAAAGTAAGATTAAACCCCAAGAAATGTGTCTTTGGAGTAACCTCCGGGAAGCTCCTAGGATTCATTGTATCCAAAACAGGAATCGAAGCTGATCCAGCAAAAGTCAAAGCCATCTTGGAGATGAAACCACCAAGAAATATCAGTCAACTTCGATCCTTACAAGGTAGACTCCAGTCCATACGAAGATTCATAGCGCAACTTGCAAATAAGTGTAACCTTTTTCAGCACCTGCTACATAAAAACATCAAATTCAAATGGGATGATAACTGTCAACAGGCTTTCCAGACGCTCAAAGATTATCTTCTAAATCCACTAGTTCTAATGCCACCAATTCCAGATCAACCTCTGTTACTATACATATCAGCTACTTCAACAGCACTGGGGGCACTCTTAGCACAACAAATTGCTGAGGGCAAGGAAAAGCAGTATACTATATCAGTCACACGTTGGTGGGATATGAGCTAAACTACACACCAATTGAGCGTGCATGTCTCGCCGTGGTCTTTGCTTCCCAGAAATTACGACATTACATGCTCACTCATAAGACTACGTTGGTTGCAAGAATCGATCCATTGAAATACATTCTCAATAAAGCAACACTTACTGGACGACTGGCCAAATGGGTAATGATCCTGAGTGAATTCGACATCGAGTATGTGGATAGAAAAGCAATAAAAGGACAAGCAATCGCAAATCAATTAGCAGATGCTCCCATGATAGATGATGTTTCTCTAAGTTCAGAATTTCCAGATGAATCCAATTTAACAATGTCACATGCAAAGCCATGGCAACTGTACTTCGACGGCTCATACACACAGCATGAGGCAAGAGCTGGCATCCTCTTTATAACTCCTCAAGGGGATTCTATACCAAAATCATACCGCTTATCATTTCCTTGCACTAACAATATAGTGGAATATGAGGCATTAACAACAGGATTATAGATTGCAGTTCAGTGGAAGATCCAGGAACTTTGTGTTTTTGGGGACTCTCAACTTGTCATCCGTCAAGCAACTGATGATTACCAAGCAAAAGATGAAAAATTAATGCCTTATAAGCAAATGGTGGATGACCTGAAACAACACTTCACAAAGATAGACTTTGAGCAGATACCAAGAGAGCAGAATTGCGCCGCAGATGCCATGGCTACAATTGCTTCACTGATTGATCTACCTCCAAATGAGACCCGCTATGAGTTCTTGGTGGATAACCTTTTGGTTCCTTCATATGAGATCATGCCTACTGAGACGACATGTGTTGTCGGTCCCGAGTCCCAATTATATGGTTCCATTTTCACATACCTTCGTGACAATACCCTACCTCCTGATCTATCAAATAAACAACGTTGCACTTTCATTCGCCAATCCTCTCGATATGTCATTTTAGCTGATATCCTATACCGGCGAGGTCTAGATGGCACTCTTCTTAGATGTTTAGAAAGTGATGAAGCTCAGATTGCGTTACATGAAGTACATGAAGGGATATGTGGTCCACATGCTAGTGGTCCTACCTTGGCCAAGAAACTCATCAGGACTGGATATTACTGGCCCAATATGGAAAAAGACTCATATCAGTTTGTCAAGAAATGTAAGCAATGTCAAATTCATGGAGACCTCATACATGCGCCAGCACAAGAATTTCAACCAATTGCGTCTCCTTGGCCCTTTTGTCAGTGGGGACTCGATCTCATAGGCAAGATTCACCCTCCTTCTTCTAATGGTCATAAATTCATTATCACTGCCACAGAGTATTTCACAAAATGGATTGAAGTTGTGTCTCTCACACAAGTCACAGGAAAACAGATTGCTACATTCATCCTCAACTATATCATTTGCCGATACGGTATTCCTGTTTCCATTATCACTGATAACGGGTGTCCCTTCAAAAATCAAGATGTTCATGAACTCTGTGACCACTTCCATATTTCCCATCTTTTCTCCACACCATATTACCCCCAAGGTAATGGTCAAGCTGAGGTGTCTAACAAAACAATCCTTAAAATCCTAAAGAAGACACTCGACGACGCTGGCCGTAATTGGCATATCCAACTTAATCCTGCACTTTGGGCCTACCGCACAAGTGTCCGCACACCTACAGGAGCTACACCCTATTCACTTGTCTATGGCACTAAAGCCATCTTGCCTATTGAGGTCGAGCTACCCTCTTTACGGGTCTCTTTGCAGAACATCATCAGTGATGAAGACTATAGGGTCTCTCACTTACAAGAGCTGAAACTACTGGATGAACGAAGACAAACTACTTTTAATCATCTCAAGGCTTACCAACAACGAATGAGTCGTAGCTACAATCACAAAGTTAAGCCTCGCTCATTTGAGGTAGGTGATTTGGTTCTTAGAGAAAATCCCAAAAATCAGCAAGACAGAGAGAAGAAGGGCAAGTTCGAACCAAATTGGCTTGGTCCTTACATCATTACAGCAGCATATGGATCTGGTGCATATCAGCTCTCAACTACAGAAGGTGAACCTTTGGAGGATCCTATCAACAGCATGCACCTTTGCAGGTTCTACACATAGCTCTTTGGAATATCCTGATTCAAAAATACAAAAAAATCAAAAATTTCAAAAATACAAAAAAATCAAAAATTTCAAAAATACAAAAAAAAAATTATAAAACAACAAAATCGTTACTTGATGAAAACCTGGCAAACAGGCACCTTGTGACACAAAAAACATTGAAAAATTGAAAAAAGTAAAGAGAAATAATTCCGTCCAATGGTGAAAACCACTTCAGTGGCGCCCTGGGCAAGTACCATGGTGAAAACTGGGTCACCAGCGCCATGTGTAGAGACATTGCTCCTCCCTCCTTCAAGATTCACTTTCATCCTTTTACTTTGCACACACTCACAACCTATTCGTTCATAATAAACTTACCCAGTCCCATCATGGCTTGTTATTGATCTACCCAAGATTGGTTCGCCATTCATAATAAACCTCCCTTTCCATCCATAATAAATCAGATCCTATCTGTGGCTAAGGCAAATCCTACGTCTAGTGATGGGTGTGGAACTGAGAACATCACACGTTTCGAGGAGTACAGTTTCTTCCAGCTTCCTTCAATCTATCCGCGCACAATCTGCAATAAAGCAACATTTGCATCACAGATCCACAATAAAGTTTCGTCTTCTCCACAATAAAGTATCAGTTTCATGGATTCAGTCAGTTTCAGATGAGACATAGCAGCAACAATGGGCTTCAACAAATCAAATCTTTCAACAGACTCAGACAACATATGGTTTAGTGCTATATATCCATTTTGTGAAAGTAAACATTGTGACCACAATCAAATAAGACTTATACAAGTGACAAGAGACACTAAACTTGAGGACTACAGTGGATGTTGGTGTCGAGTCTTGGTTTTCTTTTGATTTCATCTTTTTTGGTGACATGTCTTTTAGCTTTTCCGGGATGTCTTTGACTAGAGATTCTATCTCTAGGATGTCTTTGACTAGAAAGGTAAGGATGGGGTATCGTCACCTATTTGTATTTGCTGTCTATGGATTGTCTCTTAGTAATGCTATGACTTGTCCAAGGATATGAGGACACTGTGAGTCTAGTATGAACTGGGGCATTCCTTGTTTGTGACTGTCTTATCTCCATGCAAACAGGTACAATGACTTTTTGGGTCGAACATATGCCTCGATTGTCATAACCTACTTGCCATAATAAAGCTCAATGATGATAATGCACAAGAAGCTCTTTCACTTTCATATCTTTTGTCTTTCATTCCCCTTTCTTGATTGACTTCCATCGTCCTTCTCGAGTCTGCGTAGCCTGCTATCACATGACTGAGTATAATGACACACCAAAAATATTTGCATTTCATGTAGTTGCACTTGCATTACCACATATTAAGCATTTCATACATACATATAGATATCACATCCTGCACACAACACCTGTTAGCACATTTTATATTCTCATCATGTAAATAATTATTTGCATTATCATATTCATCTGCATTTCATACATTCACATTTGCATCATGCATACACATATAAAACATAAAAGAACAAAAATATTGCATTGCATCATGTACATATTTGCATCCATCACATAGAAACATACATCATGAAACATCTCATCACATAGGTACACATGCATATAGTTGCCGCAAAGATGAATCATCTCATATATATATATATATATATATATATATATATATATATATATATATATATAAAGTGTCATGATACAATGATGTCAAAAATCATATGGCTACAATCACCCGAAGGTGTCTACATCATCATACAAAAATGGTACAATACTGATACATAGGGAGCCCTCTATGGCTATGATGAACTCCCTCCCTCAGAGCCGCCTGGCCTCGATGGAATCTGAGCCCTTGAAGGACCCGCCCCAGGATCATCCCTCCTATCCCCTCTATCTGGTGGTGGTGGAGGACCCATAACCCCACCACTAGATGCATGTCTCCTCCGACTCCCTCCCGTAGTTGTCACTGTATGTGATGGTCTATGGAAGCTCCTCGCCCGCTGATCCACTGGCACTACACCATAATAGAGATCTCACCAGTAGGCAATCTCCTCCCCGGCCCGTAGAACGTAGGCATATCCGGCCCCTATGTCCTCTGCTGCCTGTCTCCTAGCCCTCAGTGTTGTCTCAGCCTCTGTGTAGCGCTGAATGGCTTGGTCTCGCTCCCACTCAATATCTCAGAGCCGCCTCCTGAGCCTATCTCTCTCCCTCTCCAACTCCTGGATCTCATCTGCCTGTCCCTGGCAGATCTCCCTCAGCTCCGTCAGCTCATCCTCCTCGGCCTCAGCCCCCTGTGGCTCTGCCTTTGGCTCCCCCTATATGAGTGCCTACCCCTATGCCTATGCTTGTACTGGTACCTTTACTGGTGCCTGTACTGGTACCTATCCCTGTATCTGTCCATGTACCTGTCCCTGTACCTACACCTGTCTAGGACCCTGTGCTGCTGGCACTTGTAGCGGCAATCCACCGTGACCCCTCACCACCCGAGCCTACCTATCATCTCCACCCTCCCTCCACGGTGCAACCCTCATCTCTCCAACTGCCCCCCTCCTCCTTCGTCGGCCTCTGCCACCACCATCTCCATCATCATCCCCATCCCCACCACCATCTCCATCTAATAACTCTCTTGGATCCGTCAGGTGTGGGAATGGATGCTTGGCCCAGTATGTTGTGTACTCGGCATCCATGTTGGCATCCTCAATCTCTGGCCACATGTCCTAGGGTAGGGGCATCATCTCTACTAGCTGCGTAACAGCCTGATCATATGATAATAGGGGCCCAAACTGCGCCTGATCTCTCACGGTCCGTGCATACATGCCTGAGCCCCGTGGCATCCGCTGAATCCTGCCAAACTGCCTGCCAAACCTGTCCATTAGCTGCCTCTCCAGCACATATGGCGTCCGCCCAATCAGGTACCTACTCTAGAAGGTGTAGGGAAGCTCAACCGCATTATCCTCCCATTGCTTGCATCCCAGGTATGGCCTCCATATGACCATGTCTATATCATCAATCACCCGTCGCCAGTGCTCTAACCTGCCAATTCGTGGCTGCGACGTGATCATGTCGTATAGGTGAACAAAACTGTGTCTGTGACCTCTTCCTCTGAAGTGTATCGGTCTCGTCACTAGCAGATGCTCATAAGCCCACACTTGCAACAATGTCACCCCGTAGCCCAATCCCACTGATCCGTGGTATACAAACTGATGCAGCTCGTAGTAGAGGTGTGCCAGCACGCACGGTCCCCAAGCATATCTGGTGTGCTGTGTCACCAGTGTCTCCAGTGCACCTCCCCAGCCTACAGCCAACCCCCATGTCGCCCTATCTGGACACAGGAACCCACTGATCGCTCCTCCTATAACTGCTAGCAGCGCTAACCCTGTAGCTGTCATAGTGTCCCAAGCCACATGCCCTTCCCTCATCTCCAGTCCTGGGTCCTGGAACACTCATCTCAGGGCTTCCCTGTCTCCATCTCGATCATACGGAATCAGCTCCCCATCGATCGGTATCGTCAAAATCCTATATACATCCTCGAGGGTGACTGTCATCTCCATCATCGGCAAACGAAATGTACATGTCTCGGAGTGCCATCTCTCCGCCAGCGCAGTCAACAGTCCCATGTTCGCCCGAAACTCAGGCACATACAACACATGTCTCAATCCCATAGCCTCGATCGCAGCTCGGTCCTCAGCTGTCAGCTCAGGTTGCAACCTCTGAGTCGATGGGAATCTCTCCCGTGACTCCAACACAGGCAAATACTCCTGCATTCAAGCAAATCAATCATGTCAGTCATTGTGGCATTCAATGTTCATCACAAAATGCTACTTTTTATCTAGGTGCATATGGCTATCTATCCTAGTGACACTCCCTGTTCATCACAAAGTATTGCTATCTATCCTAGTAGTACTCCCTATTCATCACAAAGTACTACGTGTGTGACACTCACTGTTCATCACAAAGTGTTGCTCACATTTGCACTCACTGTTCATCACAAAGTGCTGCTCATATTTTAGTACTCCCTGTTCATCACAAAGTACTCTATCTTGGTACTCACTATTCATCACAAAGTGCCTTGATCTATTCTAGTCTTCCCTAGAGGACCTGCTTGAGTGTATCCTCTCAGCAGCTTATCCAATCGATAGCATATGTTCATCACAAAACTGTCGATTTGACCTAGAAGACACAAATTTACATTTTTTGGACACAAACGCGCTTACCTGACATAAACATGCTTGAAGACTGCACAGATGCGCCTGAAAAATACAGACGCGCCTGAAAAACATAGACGTGCCTATGCTCTGCACAGATGCGCCTGGGCGACATAGACATGCCTTCTTGACACAGACGCGCCTACACATCACAAACGCGGCCGCATTTGGCACAGACACGGTTTCCATCACAGACGCGCCTGGCAGAAACACAGACACGCCTCCTGAGCATAAACGTGCCTGGACGTTTTTGGACATTTTTTGGACCCTATTCGAAGTGCATTTATTGCCCTATCTACCATGCATTAATGACAATAATAAATGCATCAAAGTACGAGGAGGTTTGGTGGTACTTACCGGCTCTCTTGCCTCTGCTGGCCTCTGGAATCGACGAACGCGGTTGAATCTATGAATGAAGGCCATCGCTACTGACTGTTGCTGCTCTATTTTTGCTCTGCACTCTACTCTCATGGATGTGTAGATGACAATGAGGATGTATTTTCCCCTGTGGTCTATCTTATAGACTACCCCTAGCCCTCATTTCCCGAGTCAGTCTTCTTTATCCCGTAACTTTGTCACTTTATCCGGTCAGTCCATTCTAGCCTCTCTTTCTTATCGAGAGATTGTCTACAATCTTTTCAGACATTTTCATCCAATCTCTTGAGTGGGCATATCATTCCCATCTTGGGGCAACTCTGTATCAGTTCATCTTATCTTCTTTGAAACAATGCGACAAGCCGCATTGTCTCAAAGAGGGGCAAAATGTAGACACCCAAAATTGTCCAGTCTAATTAAATAAATATTTTATTTATTTAATTATCTAAGCTTAATTCTTCTATTAATTAAATAAATCTTTATTTATTTAATTAATTCATTTATCTTCTTCTAGCCTTATTTCTCATTTAAATAAATACATTTATTTATTTAAATTATCCTTTTTCTAAATTAAATAAATATCTTATTTATTTAATTATCCCACTTCTTCTATTAATTAAATAAATCTTTATTTATTTAATTAATTCATTAACCTTTTCTACCCATGACACATGTCATTCATCTCTTAATTCATACACTACCTACCCCTTTCATTATTTTATTATTTCTTTTACCTACCCTCTAATCATAGCCGACCTCCTTTTACACCTCTCAATCTTATCCCTCCATTTCATATAGTGTCTTCTATATAAGGAGATGCTTCCTTCATTATCAAACCCTAATGAATCATCTTAGTGACTTGACTACACTACGATCCTACTTGCAGCCACATTCCGTTCTTTGTTGAGCTCTTGTGCACATAAAATCTGAGAGCAAATATATCAAGCAAGATCAATGGAGATAGGAAGAATGGAGATCCAAACCCTATTGGACATGTGATGGTATAATCTTTGTGATTTTATTTGATTTGCATTGTCTTAGGTAATCTTCATATGTTATGGTGGATCTTTGTTGTTGTTAGGCTAGGGTTTTGTGGTTGAATTCATTTAGCCTTTCAATATTATCATTATTGTAATCCATTTTCACCATATACAAGAACGAATTGCGTAAGGAATGTTGGAGTGAGGTCTCAAAGGGAAGGAAGCATAGTGGTGACAAACGTGGAATGGTTAATTAGAGGTATGAAAAAAAAGGATCATGGTCTTCTTTAGCCATGGGAGAAAACAAAATCTCAATTGGTAACCCTGAATAGAAAGGAAATCAGAGCTTCTAGTTGAACTCAAATCAAGTGGGCAATCATTTCTAAAAGAACAAAAGTTTCAACCCTAGATTCCAAAAAAACCCTAGGAGAGAGAAGAATAGATCCATTACTTCTCAAAGTCACTTTTTGAGAAGAGATTCAGCTAGGTTCTTTAAGAGATATAAAGGATTTTTCTTTCATAAAAGGGTCTCTAACTAGATAATTATTAAATCAAACCAAGAGCTTGATAATATACCAATAAAGGATTAACAGCAAAGAGAGTATAATATTGTTTATAATGCATATTTTAATCATTTTACATAAATTATATGATCATGTCAATAATAAAATTTAAGTATATGAAGAAAGGAACGTGATTATCATAGATAGAGAGCTAGAGATAAAAATTATGTATGAAACAATAATTTATATCTCACATAGTATAATACATTTTTTAGTAATATTTATACAATAGACTCAAGCAATTAGTATCACCTAAAAAACCCAACATAGCATTCAACAAGAGAGTATAAATAATTCAATGCTTGATTAGATGATGCATAAACAATACAGTGATATATTGATAAATTGATTATTCATAAATTACGGGAGAGGCATTGATCATGCCTCTTTAGCGAACCAATGGGTTTGCAAACAAACACTTTGGTCAAAAAAACCTTCCAAAATTCTCTTTTTTTTCTCTATAATGAATCTCTTCCCTCGACAACATTACATTCAACAAAACCTTCTTGTGACAAACCAAAACATTCAAGAATTCACAAAATTATGGAAAACCGTCCCTACTTTAACTTCTCACTAAAACACTCAACACTTGATTCCATTTTGTCGAAACCTCATTTTGAAAAATTCTCTCTTCAGCGAACCTAAAAATTTGCAAAACCAATATTTTTCCTGAAAATACCTTACCAAGTCTTTCCTTTGAAAAACTTTTTTTCACTCCTCTCGTAGCTTGCCTTTCAACCAAACCTCAAATTAATGAATGTTGGCAAATGAAAAGGTTCACAAACTTTCAACCTTGTCAACAGACATTCCAAGGGGTTCACATTTTGCCAAAAGGAAGGAGTTAGGAAGAAAATTGAAGACCAAAAGAGCATAACTCTTAGCCAATTTTAAATTTTGTCGCCAATAAATTGGCCAAGGCAACAACAAAAGACAAGATTGTCCATTTTATAACTTTCGGGTTAGGTATAAGTGATAGACCATATGATGCATAAAAATGCCAAAATATTTTGACGACCTCTAAGGGATGTTCGCATGTTAAACATGGAATATAAGGACCCATTATCTTAGTGTATACAAAGCCAAAGGGGACTATAATAGCTAAAAAAATCAATAAAGAAAAAAAGCAAGAGGCAATGATGTGTAGGCTTGCACTTTGAGAAAAAAAAACTAGCGCATGCACTCCCCTAAAAAGAATGCAAATTGTGTAATAGTGCTTTTAAGAAAACAATACTAGCTAAACTAACCTAAACTAGCCAATAGAGAATAATTTTAAATAAAGTGATTGGTTGCCTTAAAAAAGTAGCTTCCTTTTCCAATAAGCCTCATATGCTTTTTATATTTATGGACAACCAAATAGAAAAAAAAATGATAGGCATCCAACAAGTTGAGGAGTTTCTCCAAAATGTTAAGAACCAAATAGTTTCCCTATTGGTGAATTTTCTCCTCCCAAAGTGAATGGGTGAGAAAATATTTCTCTCCTTGATGTCAACAACAAAACAAGGCGATTCCAAGAAGTGAAACTCTAACTACACACATCCCCAAGAAATTATAGCACCATGATCAAAACTTAGTTCTTCGATGGTCGAGAAGATATAATTAGACACATCATACCCTACCATTTATAAGTTCTAGTGGAAATTAGCAGACCACCGATAATTTTCGCAAGCCTGGAATGAGCCTTATGATAGAAGGGATGCCTACAAGCAACAAAGGAAGAATTTTGAGTGCAAGTTTAGAGAAAATGCATCAAAAACCTATCCCCTACAACTGCACAGCATGAAAAATGGTGGTTGGAGGTGTCAAATGCATTAAAAAGGATGATGTAGCATGCATTTGACACTTGCCCAAAAAATGAATATTTAAATAGGTTATTTCCTAGTTTCAATTTTAGTTGTTGATCAATTTTCTCAATCAAATGACTAGTTTTCACTACAAGACTGAGTCCTTTATAAAAAATCAAGAACTAGGACGAACCACGATCTAGTCATGTGTTTAATTTCCCTTTCGATGAAAAAGACTAATCACAAACCTACGCATTAGCAATACGGCAATTTCATGAAATTGTGAATCAACAAATCTTATCTATTTTCTTTGTCTTCATCTTTCCTCGCATGCCTTCAAATTTCATGAATATGAATTTGGTCCCTTTGAACTATACTTTCCTTGTTTATTAATATTTCACCAAAAACATGAACTCACAAACCTCTTTGATGAACCAATCAACTCACAAACCAACACTTTGGTTGAAACACAACCTTGCCAGCTCTTCTTTTTTTTCTTGAATGACTCTATTCCTTTGGCAACATGGTTGTTTGGTAAAAACTCCATAAACAAAACCTTACTTTGCCTAGCCAAAAGGTTAACAAACTCAAAAAATCACGAAAAACATTCCCCACTTTAAATTCTTACTGAAACACTCAACACTTGATTTTATTTCACTGAAACCTCATTTGGGTGCATCTTACGGTTCACATACTGAAACATTCACAAAAAAGTCCTTTTCAAGTATTCACTGGTCATCAAAAACCTTCATTTTTCTCACTCCTTTGGTAGCTCTCCTTTCAACAAAATCTCAAATCAGTGAACTTAAAGGTTAGTAAACTGAAAGGCTAATTGACTTCCAACCTCACCAAAAAACTTTCCAAGCGGTTTCTGTTTTGCTGACAATAAGAAGTTAAACGGAAGGACAAAAAGCCAAAAGACCATAACAACAACAAATTTTTCATTTTGCAGCTAGGAAATTGTCTAAGCAAAAAGCAAAAAGTGATGTGGTCCATTTTTTCCTCTCAAATTAGGTGTAAGTGATGGACCATACAAACATGAAAATTCCCAATTCTTCCATTGGCCAATAGTAACTATAATCATTAAGCAAGCAATAAGTGAAAAATCATGCTTCAAACAACAATGATATTCAAGAAGATGTTGAAGAGCTTAATAGAAAGGATATTTGTATTTGGAGGATAGTGGATATGTGATGGGGAGATGGTGGAAAACTTCAAGCATGTAGTTCCATCGATAGTATACCTTGAAGATATTCTACAATTTTACCAAGAATATATTGAGGTATCCTGATAGACATTGGTAGGGTGGTGGTAAGGGGGGTGAAACAGTTGAAAGATGCAGGAGGATAAGGATTTGTGCAAAAAAAATTGATGAAAGGGATGGGATTACAGAGAATGGATGGTGGATAATGGATAGAGTTTTGAAAGACTTGTGAGTCAATGAATGGTATCGTTGGGAAGATCAACATTGGCACACACCTTGAAGGTTAGTGGACTTTTGTAGAAGTGGGTTTTCATTAGGAGGATCAAATGTTGATTTTGGGACATAGGAACCCAAAATAGATAAAGGGGATGACGAACTTACGATAGTAGATTTTTGTAGATAAGGGCCCAAAATGGATTTGGAAGATGAGTGATATTTAGATGAAGACTTGGAGGAGTTATGAAGAGTGGAATCTCTTGGATTATCAATTTTTCATACCAATTTGGATTTCACTTTGAGATGCATTGCTTCTATGAGTTGCTAGAGAATCCACATGGGTTTTTGTTTTTTATTTTTTGACCTTTGTGGCTTATGGTGTCCTCATTCTTTGGGATTATGTTTCTCTTTTCTTAGTATGTCTTTTTATGGGACATGTTTATCCTTGCACTTTAGGCCCGATTTTTGGTTTTATGGATTTTAAATTTAGTATCTAATTACTTCCAACAGCAATGGTAGCAGTGCATGGGGATGGATGATTTGGAATTTATGGATGGCTTGATGGAAGGAGGATGTTGGAAGAAATTCAAGCATGTGCGTCTTTCTTTATATTTCTTGGGGATTTGAAGTGATGGGGTGACGGATTTTTAGATAAATTTAATGGATTCGATGGATGGAAGGGACGAAGCATTTAGTTTTCGGATATAAGGACCTCAAATGAATGTGGGTGAGAAAGGTATAGGTTTTAGGACATAAGGGCCTAAAATGAATTTAGAAGATGAGTAATGGTGGGATATGGATTTAGATGGAGGGATGTTGGATTTAGAAGGGATCAAAGGAGTGCTAACATCTTGAGTATGAGCTTGGTAGAAAAGGCCATATGAACTTGGATTTGGTTATATTTGGAGGGTTTCCAATATGCCTCGTTCATGAAGGCCTAACCCTTTACCTTGATCATCCATGTTTTCACAAATACTCTTGCTACTGGGAAATTTATTATTTAACAAGATGTGAGTCTATTTTGAGTGGGATATGAGGTGGAAGGAATAGTAAGTTCTTGGAGGAAACCATGTTGGATGAACATGGAGGAACGAAGTTGATAGATGTGGGATTCATGGATAGCTTGGATAGGGATGAAAGGATCTTGTGAGGGATTAAGAACATGTTGACGGTTAGGATTATTGGGGGGGTGTGGTAAAATGGTGTCTCAACCATTTTAGAAACAATGTACCACTGAGAGGGGGGTGAATCAATGGTTTTCAAACTTTTCTCTTTAACTATCTTATGTGTGTATACCGGATAACTGATCTAAAAGAAAGAAGACTTACCGGTTAGATAGGAGACTATCACAAATGCACTCACACATGAAAGGGGCATCACATAACACCAGCATATACGATGAAAACCCAAGATGGGAAAAACCTCGGTGAGATGTTGTTGGAGTCTACTACTCCAATCCAGCCTCACAATGAAACTCTGATTATAATGTTTAAGGCACCAACCCCTGCACCAAGCTCCAACTCAATGATCTTCAATAAACATATTCTATTATAAAAAGTAGTAGCCATGTTACAAATGAACTTTATAACTCTTCTGCAAATCTCTCTATCGGATCTTCTATCCAATTCACTGTCGGTTCTCTGCTCACCCTCTCACTATTGCAACCTTATCTCCTACTACAACCTTACTCTCTATTGCACCTACACCAGTTCAGTCTCTTCTTCTTATTTGTTGGTTCTCTCTCTCTGTCAGTTCTCTCTTCTACACTATTTCTCTCCACCGGTACTACACTCTATCAGTTTTTTGCTTGCCTTCTCTACAAACTTCTATGATTCTTCTTTGTCGGTTTGTTCACTACCGGTTTACTCCTCTGTCAAATTCAATAGTTGAATGTTGGTTGTCACACTGATGTCGGTTGAAACCTTCAACCCGATTCTCTCTCACACTCAGTCTCTCCTCTCATACTCATTGAGCACTTGACTAATTTCTTCTCACACGCACCAACACTCTCTCATTCAGCGGAAGCCATCAATGATTTTGGCTTGCATATTTATAAACTGGTTTTCCCGCCAAAAACCAATTCAAAATTCAGACGGTTAGGGTTTCCTCATCAACCTTGAGGCAAACCAAATCCAATCAGATCTCATCTAATCTGATCATCTTGATTGATGAATTGTAACTCATCAATCAATCCCACTATTGTCTTTCCTTCCTAATCACGCCTTCTATTTTTAGCAACCTATCGACGAATCTCTTGGTCGATCACCAAGAATGGTATTGTGTTCTCCTTCACCTACCTCGATCTTCTCAACTAGTCTATTCTAGATCCCTATTGTCTGTTTGACCTCGAGCTACAAACCTCTGTTGCATGTCTCATGAATCATGCAATCGACATAAATATCGACCTGTCACCTTCTACTCGTCGCCTGACACTTAACCAACTCAACAAGCCGACCTATGCATGCATGCCACTTCACCTCCATGTGGCCCCTGTGTCAGCATCCACCTTTGCTAGATCATTTGTGTCGGTATGGATGGGATCACCAACCAACTCCATGACCAGGTGCATCTTTTATGTTGATTCTCTAACCCTGTCGGTATCTCACTTTGTCGATTAACTAACATGTCTGCACTTTATTGCTCATCTTCTAGTGGAACACTCAATCCGTCATCACTCTTGCTAACCTACCTTATGCACATCCTCATTAGATGGGAGTAATCTGCATTTGCACTTTGTTAGTATTATCGGTGGACATACTTACCAGTAAACATCTTGATGACACAATGTCATCAACCTTCAACAGACTCCATCTTCAATCCGGCAATGTCCTATGTCTGCAGCTGCACCATCTTTGCCTTCTTCATCATCAGCTTAGACATCATCTCAACCGGTTTGTCAAGGTGACAAACCCATCACTTCTTTACTCTTCCTTTGTCTCGATAACTCATCATGTCTTCACATGTCAATCCGGTGCACATCTTTGATTCATGCACCTGAGGCATTCTTTTGTTTCAGTGAGCCTTCAATCACCTGCCTTTAACTCTTATGTCTTATCTCACAGAACTATGATGCACACTTTGCATAGTAGGAGATAAGCTCCACTTACCGGTTGGAGTGGATCCTTGCCATCTGCATTCTGGAATGTACCAATGTGGCTTCCATCTTTTAGTATCATATCTTTAAATAGGCACACGTGATCCCTTCAAATGGTGACTGCATCTTTATCCGGTGGGAGTCCTGCTATCTGACATCCACACAGCATATTAGTTGCCTATACATACTTCTCCTCCAGTGTTGATGTGATTCTTGATAACATTCTGCCTCTTCATCACAATCAACATCCAATCATCTTGCTCACCATGCGTGTACATTGGTCATAAGCTTTCCAGATGGCAACCACACACTCTCAACACATCACTTATCAATTGACATCATGTCCTTACCGATGATAGCCTATACCAGTAACCTGCTAGACTAGTTGACATCAATGACTGCACATCAACTATATTCCCATACCAGTTGACATCAATGACAACAAAATGCCACCAAACCTTACATTTACATGAGGCTACTATTTATAGTAAGTTTTCGTTTCAGCACAAAATGATGTGAAATTCTACCAAAGCTTCGGATTGGCTAGGTAAGCATGTCAGTAAATTTTTGTCGCAAGATCATAGCTAGTTTTCAAGATATTAAAGTTTTTGTTTTTTGGAGGGTGGGATCAAAGGTTTAAATTTAATTTTGAGGACTTTAGACCCTTGAAAATGTCCTGAAAAGTGGGTGTAACCGTCATAGCGGGTTATGAGGTGATAGATAATTTTGTGAGCTTTCTGATGCTTCAAACAATTTGTCAATCGGACACATGATTCACAAGTTATGGCCTCCGAAAGTTTGGACGCTTGAAATAGGAAATATAAAATGCATCAGACACATAAATGAGCTATAAAAGGGAGGAACACGTGTTGATGTGTGTTTTGACACATCATAGGGCATCTAGAATGGAGATAATGTCAGCTCTACTTTATTGGTCAGTTTTAACCCATGGTTTTGTAATACCATTTAACGGTTTCTTGTATTATATTTCCTATATATGAGGTGGATCAGATAAAGGTTGTGTGTAGGAGTCTTATGGCTATTGAGTTACCTCTGAATCTTTGATTAGTGGTACTACTATGAAGAGATTTCTCTACAAGTATATTGCAATCTGTTATTGATTGTTGAATAATATATTGAGTTACTTTTGGAGTGTGGGGTTTTTCTCCCGAAAGGATTTCCCCACGTAAATCATCGTATTATGATATGCATGATATTATCTTTATTTATGTTAAGTTTATATAATTGTAACGATCTAAAAAACAAATTGCATTAACTTCCTCTCAAGGTTAGTGTAGGAAGTTGTTCTGCTACTTAACTTCCTTACAAGTGGTATAAAATTTTGATCACCTTTGGTTTCAGTTGTGGGTTGTTGGGTTTTTTGAATTAATCCATATTTGAGTGGGAGCTTGTGCATAAGACACTTTTAGATCTTGTTGCAGGAATTTTCAGATGGCAAGTTCATCAGGGAGAATAGAGGTAGAGTAATTTAATGGAAGTAATTTTGAGATGTGGAAGCTGAAGATGGAAGATCTGCTAATAGATCGAGATATGTGGGTGTGTGTGTGAAAAAGGGTCTGTAGCTGCAAGCACAAAACTTCAATTAAGTCATTACATGTATAGTAAATCAATAATCAATAAGTAATAAACCATAACAAAGCGACTAATTGCCTTCTAAAAGATGCGAGTATAAGATTGCTCTCAGATTTTATAAGCAATACCAGTGACTAGACTTCACCAAGACGAAGGATTTAATCTATATGATATTTAACTATATGGATGCAAGATGGATGAATAATTCAAGCAATAACGAATTCAAGCAATAACAAATTCAAGCAATATGGATGCAAGCAATATGGATTCAAGCAATATGGATGCAAGCAATATGGATTCAAGCAATATGAATGCAAATAATCTAAAAAAGCACAATGATCTTCAATGACTCCAGAGCGAAATTAGCGTGATAATATTCTCCAACCGTGTTCTCAAAAATCTCTGGGGTAAATTGGAATGAGAGCTGAAGGCTGAATTTATAGAGAATTACAAGAGAGATGATAAAAAAAAAGCTCAATTTAGGATTAATTGAAAATAATTGAGAAATCAGGTACAGTTAACCTTGAGATAGATTCCAATTATAGTTTAATTGAAATGCATTTAGATAAGAAGTTCAAGTTGCATTGGAAATAATATTAAATTAATTCCATGCATTTGTGATAAAAATATATAATTCTTTGATTTATTCAAGAAAAAGGTCTTTTCAATGCAACTGAACTTCTTTTTCTAAAAAGCTTTGAGTTCCAATTTTAGAGAATAATTCAATTAATTGCTTTTCTAATTTCAAGTTCTAAATTTAGAAAAAGATATAATATCTCAAGTTTGATTTCTCTCTCAATTCAATTCTTTTTGTTTAATTTTCAATTCAACTCTTGCTTTGTGATTAATTCTTCTTTTGTGATAGATTAATTCTTTTTTTTGCATGATTAAATGGAAATTTTATTAATTAATTAAATATGCTAGGATATTTAATAAATTAAAATAGGATAATTTGATCAAAATGATTTTCTTAGAATGATTCAATTAATTAAATAAATATTTAATTAATATTGAGTAATTGATTTGCCATGTGATATTTGGTGATTAAAGAATTAATTATGTGCTCAAGATTGATTTAATTGCCTTTGGTTAGGACCTTGGTGATGTTGTCGAGATTAGGGGCCCATGGTTTAGATGACCATTTTTAGGGTATTACATTTGCCCCTCTTTGAATTAATGTGCGAGCAGCACATTGGTTCAAAGAATGTGTGATGTCTAGGAGATACCAGTTCTGAACTTGATTGATCATGAACCAGATGAAGAGCAAGGTGTTTAGCTTGATTTGAAGCGATGAAGCTGAATGAAGTCTAATTAAAGTGATATTGATCCTGAAATTGATTGAACTTAGGAAAGATAGAAAACAAAAGATATCGAACTTGAACTTGATTGATCAAGAAGCGGATCTTACTGATCTAAAACTTGATTGATCTAGATACAGCGAGCGAAGATAAAAATTGATCTTGAACTTGATTGATCAAGATACGATGAGTGAAGAATAAACTGTCTATCTTGATTTGATGCGATGAAACTAAACACCTGCTTAGATTTAGCGTGTGATCGAAGATACTCTTTAAACTTTTGATTGAGTTTAAACGAATAATCAACTTGATGAAAAGTGATGAAATTGATTAACGTTAAGAGACTGATTCAGATGAAGACAAATATTAGCTTGATTTGAAGCGATGAAACTAATATGCCCCTAGTGATTGATTTGATTCAGATGATTGAGAGATCTCAACTTGATGTGAAACGATAAAGCTGAGATGCCCTTTAGCAATAAGAATTGATTGATTGTCTTTAGCTGATAAGATTTTGCTCGACTTTGAAGATATGAGGTCATAAGGTCGTGAGTATGCCCCCTCAGGAGTGAAATCGAAAGATAGCGAGGGTACTTGATGATAGGCAATTTTTGGCGATGATTTCGATTTGAGCACAAATTGATAATTCGAAGGAATTGTTGAAAATTTGGCGTTGATTGATAAGAAATTGAGCACAATTTGAAGAAAGAATGATCTTTTGATGAAAAAGTGCTAAGTGGTCAACGTCATGAAATTTTGATGAGAGAATTGACGTCAGATTTCGATTTCAATCCCGAAAATGGACTCAGGACAGCTGATTTATGAGTTCTTGATTTGATTTCATCGTACTTGTGTTGATTCGTTTATGAGATGTCTTTTATATGCTTTATTCTATGTGTATGAATTTCTTTTCAGTATGTAATGCAAATGATTATGGATGTCTATTTTTGTTTCTTTTCATATGTAAATAGATGAATGTGTAATGAGTAATATGAAATGCAAATTTTTATTTTCTATCCAATAAGATG